>NW_024070201.1:49867234-50014472 GCF_014754425.2 Oryx dammah | reverse complement strand
CGGCTCTCCCTCCCTTCCCCCACCTCTGCCGTTCCTTTGTGTGTCTTCCTCCACTCAGTCGGTCAGAGTCCCTCTCTATCACTCCTCTGACCCTCTGAGGTGAAAGGTGTTCTTCCTCCCTGCCCTCCGTCCTCCGTGGCTCATGGCACTGATGGAGAGAGAGCTAGGCTCGCAGGCCCCAGGGCCTAAGCTGCCTCAGCTCCTGTCACTTCCAGTTCCTCCTCCTGGGTGAAGGGAGGATTGTGTGCCTAGCACCATGGAGACCAGCGTCATGGCAACACAGCCCAGGTGGGCGCAGCCTTCCTCCTCCAGGGTCCTGCAGAGACCCCAGGAGGAGCTGCCAAGAGGCCCCAAGGAGGTGGGCCTGTACTGGTGCCCAGTGCTGGCTGCCGAGCCCGCCTCCAGCTCACACCACCCCCACATCACCAGCATCCTGACCAACTCTACTTGCAGCTTCCAGTGCCACAAGCCACTAATCCCAATGGGGTAAAGTTTTTTTTGCAAATATGAACTCCAGAGCTGGGGATCCTGTGGGCTCATTTATAGACTAAGGGCCAGAGAGGGCAGGGGCTTGCCCAAGAGCACACAGCTTGTCCAGCCAAGCTCCTGTCTCAGATCTCGGTTCTCTCTGGCCTCCCACCTTCCACTCAGGTCAGCTGTTTGGGGCAAAAGGGTCATTTCAGCCGCCTGGGAGGTCTCTAGCCAGTCCTTAGCATTGACAGTGATAATGATGCTGATAAGCTTTTATGAAGCACCCACCTCCTCCTGGGCTAAGGGTTTGCATGTGTCATTTTATGTAATCCTTGTAACGAACCATATGGAAAAGATACCTCTTGTTCTTATTTTATTGGTGAAGAAACAGGCATAGACTTAGCAGTGTCAGGGGACTGGTGAGCAGTAGGGCTGGGACGGGAACACAGGTCCTCTCCAGCTGGTGCGGGTGAGCCAAGGCTTCATGCCTTGTGCCCACCCCAGCAGGCACTCTTTTCTAAATCAGTGACAAGCTGTGTTTTCAGTTCTGTCTTTCCTTCTGGAAAGAGTTCCTGGGGGAAGATCTAGGGTTTAGTCTAGGTCTGGCCTTAGGGTCTTCACAAGTCAGGAGGCTTCTTTTTTTAGGTGATGAAGAGGGAACAGAGCCTTCCTCGCATGCCCTAGAGAAAAGCTCTCTTGCAGTATAGTAATGCATAAACTAGCTTGCAGTCTCCAGGTCCTTTTAGAGTCCTGTCTAAACCCAGCTTGGAACCTCAGGATGCAGGAAGGAGACCCTGCCTCCTGGGCCCAGACTCAACTTCTCTCCTGACCTTGATGGAGTCACGTTGCAGCTGCTTCCCTCTTAGCTTATGTAATCATTCAAATATAGCAGCTGCCTTTATCCCACTGAGTCACACCCCCTCCTCCCCCCCCACCCCACTCAGGTGCAGGGAGTTAAGGGGAAAGAGGTAGATCAGGGCTGAGTGGGTGGCTCAGGGCCTCCTGGCAAGGACAATCCTAGTGTGCTGGGTTGGAGGGTGGTGGAGGTGACGGAGCTGGGCCAGGGCCCCAGCAGTTCCAGAGTTTGAAGCCACAGTCATTTCTGCTCTGACCTGTCTCTGCTGAAATGACGTGTTCCTGGGGATCCCTTTCCAAAGTTATAAGCTGTATCTGCAGACTTCTCTCCCAGCCCTCAGTCTGGCTGAAAGGGGGAGGAGGAAGATTACAAGAGGAGGAGCTAGTCTGGTGGGGCAGTGACCAGGAGTCTTTGATCCTAGGCCCAGCCCTGTCCTTTACTCCCTGCAACCTGGACCTGTTTCTGCCCTCCCTCACCTGTTTCCCCATCTGTACAATGAGGGATTGGCCTCTGTTGCCTCTAGCATCTTGAGCTGCCTGATCCACATCCCAGGAGGTGACCTCAATCTCAGGCAGAAGGCACTGCCAAGTGTCTGGCTGAGCCTCATCCTGGCTGACTTCCTGCTCTGCTTTTTCTCTGCCCACCCTAAATCTACCCAGCTTCCCTGGACCAGTTCAACACTCCCGCCCCATCCATGGGCGGTCTAGGTAGGAAGGGAGGATTCTGAGAGGGACTGCCTCGCCCTTCTCTAAACTTTCTGTCTGTTCCACTGCTTTATCCTCCTGCCCAGCAGATATGGAGAGCTTACTGCCCTCCTCCAGAGGTCACTCCTTCCCCCATAGGGCACCTCTGGCTGCTCCTGGAACCTGAAGTAGGCCCACAATGCCTCAGCCCTCATTCCTGCGTCCCCAAAGCCACCTTCCTGAGATGTGGAAGAAGCCATTCCAGAGGCAGTGGTGGCCTTTTGTTCGTTTATGCAAAGGCCTGTCACCCATGGTGTGGTGGGGTCTGTGCTTATCATGACAATGCAGGGAACTATGCCAGGCTGTTGCCAAGGACATGGTGCTCCTCTCACCATTGTCCTTGGAGCCACAGGTGGCAGCTTCTGACCGAGGAGGAGAAGCACTGTGAAATGTTTCTCTATGAGGCCTCCCCCACTCCCCCAATGGGCTCCTGTTGCCAAGACCCAGATGTGGACATCCTGGCTCCCAGCCAGAGGGAGTCACCCAGGGGTTTTCAGGCCAACCCTCCGTGAAATCCATGTTCCACCAATTACCAGCCTTACCCTGGAGTGAAGTGATCTGTTTCACACTCCACAGCCTCAGTCTTCCCCAGCAGGGAAGGTGAATTCCCACAGAGCAGGTCAGTAAGCACCCCCTACAAACACACACCACCTGTGTCCCCACATCCACCTGCAGCCTCTTTTTGAGGCTCCAGTGTGTCCTGGACCGAGCTCCGAAGTGCCCCATCTCATTTCCACACTCTCTTTGTGTTGCCTTCCTACTTTCCTCCATCAACATTTTTCAGTAGTACCTGATGAGGCCATTCAAAGGCAGGGGCCTGGTGCCAGCGTGAAAAGGACTGGCCTGTCCTTGAGGAAGATGAGAACCAGTGGGAGAAAGGAGGTGAACCTGAGCAGGGGAATGAAATATTGGGACAGGTGGCAAGTCAGGGAGTTGAGTCAGCCGGGCCTGCTCTGCCCAGAATCCAGGGATCCCTCCTGCCTACCTGGTCCACTGTGAGTGGGGGCAGGTATGTGTTGAACTTGCCCAGAAAGGCTGGGCCAGGATTTTGGATGGGCAGGGAAAAGGAAGGTGAGAGAAAGGGAAGTCAACCTAGGAAGGGAGACAGACTGTACCAAGTCAAGGAGGAAGAAAGGACCAGCATGTCCTTGGGGACTAGACCCTTCTCCACTTGGAGCAGATGATGGAGGGGTCAGCCAGGGTCGATCATGAGAGCCCTCAAATGCCAGGCCGAGGAGCTTGACATTTATTCTGAAAGCACTAGGAGCCAAGCAAGCGTTTTGAGGAGGAGTCATATGACCAGCTGGATGTCTTAGAAACTCAGTGCTTTTGATGCTGGGTGAAGGTGGAATAAAGGGGTTGAGTTGGAATAAGGGGCTGGAGAATGACAGGGAAGGGGGGAAGTAAGCTGGGGCTCGGGGCAAGGAGGGGTAGATGCAAGAGAGGGAGATTTGACGGAGGAAGTGAAGGAGAGAGAGGGAAGAGGCAGAGACTTTGAAGTTTCCAGACCGGGGATTAGACGTTTACTGATGCCTTTGAGAGAGACAAAAATGTCAATATTGGATATTGAGTATTGTGAGTGTGAGGGCCCTAATGAGATGTTCCCAGATACATTCAGTGGGTAGCCACGCTGGTGGTATAATGACGAGCATAGCTGCTTTCCAGGAGGTAGCCTGTACTGGACATCTGGAGCTCCAGAGAGAAGGCTGGCACTTAGGGGTTGGTGAATTGGGGTGGACTCCATGCTTCGTGGGGGTGGGGTGGAGAATGAGGGGAAACAGGGTCCAGTGCTCCAGTGAGGGGGTGAAAAATAGGGAAAACCTGTTAGTGAGACAAAGGAGAGGCCGGCTGGAAGGTGGGAGGGAAACAGCCACAGGGGAGGGGCCGGGGAGGGCACAGAAGAAGCGGCCTTCTTAGGCAATGAGGAGCCTTTGGAGCCTGCAGTCCTCCCGAGGCGGTGGGCGCGGGGCGGAGGCCGAACCCCAGAGGTTGTATCCCCCCATCGCCTTGAGCCGCCACCCGCCTCTCAGGGGCGTCCTGCTTCCCTTCACCTTTCTCCAGCCCCGTAACAAGCCCCCCAAAATGGTGTATGCTGGCCCGCTACGGGCCAGAGCCTGTGAACGCGGCACGCGCCGATCAGCACCATGGAGAAAGGCGGGGGCGGGGCCTGCTGTGGGGCGGGGCTTCGCCGTAATTGCGCTGGGTCGTGGGTTCCTGCCCTGGCTGGTCTAGAAGGCCGGTTCTCCGTGGAGGAGAGAAGTGCAGGCCCAGACAGTCTCAGGGCTTCTCCCTTTTCCTCACTTCCCCCCTCCCAACACTGCCTTGCAGCAACCCCTACCCCAACATTTGCTGCTGTTACTCCCTCGGCCCCATTAATTCAACCTCTTTAGGAGTGGGAAGCGGGGGCAACTGTGTACTGGGAACTTGATGGACACTCCCCAAAACTCATAACTCTTTGAGTCGCTCATCATTCAGATGAGAAAACTAAAGTGAAATTCAGAGAGGTGAACTTGCCCAGGGCACATGGCAGTGCTGGGGTTTGAACTCCCGCCTGCCTGGCTCTAAGTCTTGGAGGGCTCATGGTCCTAGATCTTGCACCTCATTTCTGCACACTCCTTACTTCTGGGACAGCTGTGGAGGCTGGTGTGGCCGTGGGATGGGGAGGAGACCCTCCCTCCCACCTGACCTGTGTGAGCATAATCCCAGGAGACTTTTGAGGATGAGGACTCCACCATCGTTTCCAGAGTAAGAGAACAGAAAGAAGGCTGAGGGCCAAGTGAGGCCTCAGTGCACCTGCACCCCTCTGGGAGGCACCCTCCTTTGAACTCCTCTGACTCAGCTTCTTACCGCCAGGATCCTCAGGGCATGAAGGAGAGCTGTGAGAGGCCAGGACTGGACATAGTCCAGGGCCTTGGCTTTCTGAGACCATAGAATGCCTTCCTGGCTGGCAGGTGTGGAGGAGCAAGGCCCTAGGGATGGGCCTGGCTGAGGACACAGTTTGCCCACAGCTTTCAGAGATCTAAAATTCCACCTTCTGAGGCCACAATGTGAAGCAAAAACTCCCTCGCATTTTCTTTCCTAACACTTCCTAAGCCACAGACAACTGCTCTCTGTAGCACTCAGCCTGGGCAGGCGTCCTGCACAAGCTCAATCATTCTTGTCCACCCCCCACTACTGAGCACCCCCATGCCCCTCAGCAGGGTCAGGTTTCCACTTAGCCTCATGGATTTTTCTGCCTGGAGCTTGGTATATGCAGCAGGAGTTACTCCCCCCACAGCTCAGAGAGGAAGGGTTATTGGTGAGGGTCATATATAGCTCCTCTATCTTGGAATACACCCCCTTTTTCTGGGTCCCTCTCCTTGCCTTAAAAAACTCAGCTGAGAGACTTCCCTGGTGGCCCAGTGGCTAAGACTCTGTGCTCCCAATGCAGGGGCCCTGTGTTCGATCCCCAGTCAGGGAACTAGATCCCACATGCCACAACTAAGATCAAAGATTGAAACCAAGACCTGGTGCAGCCAAATAAATATTTTTTTAAAATCCAGCTGATGTCCCCTCTTCTGGAAATGCTTGCCAACTGCTGGGCTCCCTCTAGGCACCACAGACCCTCCCCTCTGTCATACGGCCAAGTACCCCCTTCCCCTAGCCTGGGTGCTTCTCCAAGGCAAAGCACAATCTGAATCATATCTGATGAGATTGGCCAGTGGCAGGGGTTTGTGAATGAATGTTCTCATTAGTGGTGGAAGCAGGACTTGAACTCCCATCTCCTGCCTCCAGTTGTAGAGCTTTCTTTCCAGTTAGTCACCTGACCCTCATCCCCAGATCCCATCCTGGCCGACAAGAACTGCACATGCCTCAAAATCCCTCATCCTCACACTTGTCTCTCTGGGCTCCTCTGTCAGCTTCTCTCTCTGTGTCTCCATTTCCACCTCCGCTTTTTTCACCCAGTCTATGTTCCTCTGTGTGTGTTTTTCCCTATGCCTCTCTGATCTCTTTGTATTTCCATCTTGATCTCTATGAGGCTCTGATCGCTCTCTCCTCTCCTTCGTGTGTTTCTCTGCGCCTCCCTGTCTCTCTTTCTCAGTCTCTCCTTCTGTGTGTGAGTCTTTCTTTTCCTCTCTCCCAGCCAGTCTCTCTACCCCTCCCTCTCCCTCTCCGTCTGGGTCTCTCGGTCCCTCCTCCCTCCTCCCTCCCCCTTCTGCATTATCAGACCTGCTCCAACCTCCTGCCAGAGCCAGCCTAGCGGCAGAGGCAGTGACAGCGGGAGAAGCGGGAACTGCCAGGGCAGCAGGGCTGGATCGGGGTGTTGAGTCCAGGCTGAGTCGGGGACAGGCCACTGTTCTTGGTCCCCGTGCCTGCTGGGCCAGGCGCCCTGCCTGGAACCCCGGGCAGGGTGGACAGGGTGAGGTGCCACTTTAGTCTGGCTGGGGAGGCAGACGATGAGGAGCGATGGGGCAGGCATGCGGCCACTCCATCCTCTGCAGGAGCCAGCCGTACCCGGCTGCGCGACCGGCTGAGCCGTGAGTACTGCTGAGGGTCTGGGGTCTGGGTGAGCGGCTCGGGAGGTGCTGTGGACTGGGTCCTGGGAGTCCCTCCAAGGAGCTGAGGTTGGTGTAGATCTGAGCCACGTGGGAACATTGATCCTGCTCCAGGGTGCCCGGTTGCTGGACCGTAGCATGGCGGGGGCAGCGGGGGCGGGGGTGGGATCTCTTTGTAGGGCGGGGGTGTCTGACATCAATCTAGGGTGTGTTGCGGCTGGGATCCCATAGAAGGGGCTGGTGGCTAGGGGAGGGGTTGGTGATGGACATGAACCATCCCTTCCGGGGCTGGGGGGTAGGGGAGGTCTGTGGGGAGTGTGTGTGTCGGGGTGGGGGGGTGTTGAGGGTATTTCCAAGGAGCTCCGGAGTCTGATAGACTGATTCAGGACCCTGGAGAGGGATGATGTCCCAGACCAGGGTGTGTGTGTGTGTGTGTGTGTGTGTGTGTGTGTAGAGAGAGAGAACATGAATTATGAATAAGAGTGGCCCTGGAGCAGGAGAAGGTCTGGGGGAACTGCCCTCCATGGAATGGGGATTGGATTCAGAGTCACCAATGTAGGCAAGTTGTCCCCAAAGTCCCTATCCCAGAGAGAACCATGGGGCCGGTTGGAATGAGGCTCCTGTGCACCAGCCTCGTGAGCACCCACGTGCAGGGAGATGCAGATGCAGGTGAGCAGAAGGGGCTCCGTGGAGGTGCCCCTCCATCATCTGAGGGCTGCTGAGGTAGCAGGCAAGTGACATGTGTCTCCAAGTCAGTGATAGTGCAGGTCCAAGCAGGCTATGTGAGGGTGTGTGTGTGTGTGTTTGTGTATAAATGTTGGGGTGTAAGGGAACATGTGGAGTATCAAAGGGCATGTAGGGATCCTTGGTGGTTGGGTATGCAGCAGGGTGTGTGAGCATCCCAGTGTGACTCTTGAGAGTTTAGGTAAGAGTATGTGTGTTGGTGTGTGTGTGTGTGTGTGTGTGCGCTTGAATTTGTCTATTGGCATGCATGTTAATATGTGTGCTGTGTCTGCAAAATAGAATGACTCAATATTGAGCGTGTCATTTGATTCCATGTGTATTCATGTTTGTGTGTATACTGATTGGTGTCTGAATATTAGTGCTACTGTGTGTATGTGTGTGTTATGTAGGCGTCTATGTTAGCATAACTGTTCTTATGTGGGTGTGTGATCATGGGTCCTAGTGTGCATGAGTGTGCATGTTGGTGCTTGTGTGGCTGCTTTGTGTGTGTGTCTATATGTGTGTGTTCACCTGAGTGTGTGTGGGTGGCTGTTTCCTTCCCTGGTGGTTGGGGACACAGCTGGGACACTGTGGCCCACCAAGGCTGGGCGGGGGTGGCTGAATGTGTGACCACCTCCATGAGCTCAGGACAATTCATTCTACACCCTGCGGGGAGATGGAGAAAACAAATAGGCAATAATGGCTTTGCTCTCTGGGGCCTCTTAAGCTTCCTAACATAAAATAGCTTGAACATAATTAAGCAGTAAAGACCAAGAACAAGCTAACAGGTGGGGGTGGTGGGCATAGTATAAGCAAAGGCCCTGGGTTGGGATTGGGCGTGTGCCTACAGCCATGAGGAGGCTGGAGGGGTGGGCAGGGACCATATCCTACAGGACTTTGACCTCCAGGCCTCTTGGGCTTTATCCTAAGGCCCCTGGGGAGTCCAGGAAGGTTTTGTACAACACGGGGTATAATGGTTTTGGGATTTAGAAAGTTGCCTCATTGGAACTGTCAAGGTTGAACTGGAAGGGAAGGGTGGCGGCCCGGAGACCAGTGTGAAGGCTAAACCACTGTGGGTATCAGGGACGTCTGGGCCCTATTGGACCAAAAGGCAGATGAGACCAGGGGCTTTCTGAAGGGAGAGTTGTGGAGTCTTGGAAGAGAGGATGGGGGCAAGGGAGCGTGGAGGTGGCTCAGACTTGGGCTAGAGTTGGGGGTGCAGTGGCAGAACCTCAGAGGGTATACATGTGGGAAAGGAAGAGCTCTTGGAAGGTTGAGACGAAGGTAGTGGAGGGACCTGGTAGGGTTTATAGCTGGGCAGAAGGTTGGAGATCCTGGAGCCATCTCTTCCCAGACAGAGAAAGCAAGACTGCTGCTTTGACTCTCTCCTCTAGCTGCCAGGCTGGGGCTGAGCCTCGGGCCCCTTCCTCTCAGGCCTGCTCAGCACCTCTTGGTCCCCTGAGCTGGATGGCTCTGTGAGGGTTAACTGCCTTTACACTCCTGCACCTCCCAGTTCCCCCTGCCCACCAAGCACTCCTCCTGCTACTCTTCCTGCTTCCCACTCCAGCCTCTTGTCCCAGGGGATTACTGATGGCTTGGCTGGGATCTAGCCAAATGGGGGAGGCAGGACTCCCAGCAATACCCTCCTTCAGCCTTAATGGGCTGGGAGTCTCACCCTCAGCCGTGCTGCTGTTGGGTGCAGCCTGCACTCCTCAGGCTTCTGCTGCTTCGGCCTTTCCAATCTACCCACCGGGCGTGCTTCCATTCCTGCATTCATGCCTTCATTCCTCTGTTCAACAGACATCCCCCGGTGCCTGCTTGCTGCCCAGTGGGCTGGGCTCTGAAGACACAGCACGATGACCCAGACCTTGCTCTCAGGGAGTGCCCAATCTGATGAGGGAGGCAGAAATGGAAACTTACAACCCTCCAGGGAATAGTGCTAGGCAGAGAGAAGTTGAGGGAATGGAGGACCCACACCAAGTCAGGGTGGCCGAGGAAGAGACATTTGAGCTGGATCTTGAGGGATGGATAAGAATTGCCCAGGCAGGGAAGGGCAGAGAAAAAAGCCTATAAAAGTGGGTGGATGTGAGAAAGTGCAGTGTGTTCAATGGACAGAGTTTGGATTGGCAGAAGTGAGAAGGGAGATGAAAAGAGGAAGAGAGAGACAGAGGGGTCAGATTCCATTGGATCTCAAGTGCCAGGCTAAGGGGCTTATAGAGGCTTAGACTTTTCCTCTTAAAATTAGGGAGCTAGGGAAAGGCTTCTGAATAGGAGACCTCCCCTAGGAAGCCCTCCTTGGTTCCCCCTTCCCTCTGACCCCATGACCCACCCTGAAGTCTTTCTCCCCGATGGTGCAGGATCAAGCACCATGGGACTTCCCTGGTGGTCCAGTGGCTGGGACTCCACTCTCCTGGTGCAGGGAGCCTGGGTTCCATCCCTGGTTGGGGAACTAGATCCCGTATGCTGCGACCAAGACCTGGCACAGCCAAATAAGTACTAATTTTTTTTTAATGCAGCCCCCACTTAGCCTTCCCCTGTGATGTCCCGTGTGTGAGCTCCTTATCCAGCTAGCCAAGGAATTCCTCAAAGGCAGGAGTCACCTCCTTGTGCTTCTCCACCTCACTCACAGCCCAGGGTTTGGCACCCAACACAGTGCAGCTTCCCAGGGTAGGGGGAGGACATAAAGAGCATCTGGGCCACTGTCTAGCATTCTCTTCACTCCTCTCTACAGCTTGCCCTCAGATCTGTCCAGCTCTGCTTACATACCCCCAGGGTCAGGATGCTCATTCCTTCCCTCTTGGGGAGCCCTTCCCTTGTGGGCTCAGCTACTCCAGGCTGCCTGGCCTTGCATCATTTCTTGATCCAGGGTCACTCTCCTTTCTAAGCAGGGCCAGGCTGGGGCATGGTGGTTCAGTAGTGCTAGGAACATGCCTTGGGCAGAGAGAGGGGAGAGATTAGCAGCCTTTATTCAAACTATAGATGGTAAAACTGAGATGGAGCAGTCCCTGAGCCCTCTCCAAGAGTAAAGATAAAGAAGCAGGCATGGCCAGAGTAGGGAGTGAGGGTAGACAATGAGGAGAACTTCCTACCAGCACAGAGGGGCTATAGAATCACCTGGCTTCACAAGAGCAGACTGTGGGCATGAAGGGGGGACGTTTCCAGGACAGGAGGGGGAGTTGGGGGCAGAGGCACAAATTAGCCGTGCTCTTCCTGCAGTTGAATGATGTCCTCAGGGAGAGGGGACTGGAGGGGCTCAGACATACAGAGGAGAGGGATCAGGATTCATTCATTCCTTCCTTCGTTCAGCAGCCATTCAATGGATTGCTGCCCAACCAAACATGGCAGCCCTGCGGGGAGAGGGACAGAGCCAGTGACCACTTGGAGGGAAGCCTGTGGTCTTTCCTACCTCTGCCAGTGTCAGACGAAGACATTTAGGAGGAGGGGCCTTGGGCTGGCCTTAAAAGGAAGAGTCACTTCTCCAGACAGAACTGAGAGAGAGCTCCAGGAAGAGGGAATGCCACATGCAAAGACCTTGAGGTGAGCGCAAACATGGTTTTGTTTATGTGAGGACTACGAAAGTTCCAAGTGGCCTAAGAGTGAAGTTCAAGGGCAGGGGGCGGAGGACTGGGCAGAGATGGAGCAGGAGAGAAGGAAGGGAATGGAAGTTAGAAGACAGGAAGCACTTTCTGCCACCAAAGTGTCCCCCAGCAGCTTTGACATGTAGCCTGCTGCAACTTCTTGGTCTCTCCCAGTGCCCCCAGCAGGGCCTGCTGAGGATCTCCTCCTCATTTGAGAATGGGGTGTTCAGTGAACGGAGACTCTGGAAGTGAGGGAGGAGCAGCGGCTGAAGAATGTGGGCCCCTTCCAGAAAGTGGCATGCAAATGAATCCAAAGCAATATGCAAATAAACCAGCCCAGGCTTGGCAGCTTTGGCTGGGAGGATGAGACGTCACCCCTTCCATGCTGGCCTCCCACCCCTTCTGCCCCAGCCCCCGGGACAGCCAGAGTAGCCTGGTCTGATGCTCTGAACACTCCAGCATGCCTGAACCACAGCCCCACCCCTCTAGGGTGGGGGCCGTGGGCTCCCTGTCAGCACCCCCATCCTCTCAGGGAAGTAGATGTATTTAGTAACAGGGATGTTTTCAACACATTTATCTCCCATTGTTCAGCTGCCCATTCCCTGGGAAAGGCCAGGTCCCAGGAGATGTGACCCACTTCTTTAAGTCCCTGAAATCACCCTTCTCACTGCCTACCCTGAAAAACAGGGAGCAGTGGGGGCTTGGTGCAGCAGGAGGGATTTAAGTTAGACAACCGGGAGGACTTCCCAACAGTGTGGTTGCTGAGATATGAGAACCCTGGGGCTTCCAGGCTCTCACTCTTCGGATGGCTATCTTGGGTTCAGAGGGGGCTTTGAAAACAGGATTGAGAAGGTGGCAGACAGACATAGTTTCCAGTTTCTGTAACTTTATTCTGTGTCGTCCTGGGTGACTTAGCTTCTTTCTCTGAACCCCATGTTAATAACGGAGGGGGAATAACAGTACTTTCCTGGCAGGGTGACTGAAGAATCTGGAAGTGGAGCGCTTAGCACCAGGCAAGTGGCAGGTGCTCATAAAGGTTAGCCGCTGCCCTTATGAAACACCCACCCTCACCTACACTTTTAGAAAGATTCAGTGAGGGGCTGGACCAGAGCTAGAGAGCCCAGAAGCTGTCATCCTGTGGGTGAGACAAGAAGTCTGAAATGGAGCCGAGGTGGTGGGAATGGTGAGAAGTGTGGATGCTCTGTGGGAGGAGCTGAGGGGCCTTAGAGACACGTAACCACCTCCCCAGGCTGCTTGGTCTGGGCTGAGATTAATCCCCAGGGGAAACAATGGCGGAAAGGGCTTGATGAGGGCTCAAGTCTGTGGCCACACCCATGACAGTCTGTGAGTCATTCTGGGAGCTGTAGTCTTGAGTGAACTTGCAGTGAGTACATTTTGTACTGCTACCTTGGATCCAAATCCATGCCCTGCTGCTGAGGCTGGCTGGGGCAGGCCCTGGTGAATGCTGGAACATTTGAGGCCCCAAAGGTGAAGCAGCCTGCATCCCTTCCCTCAGGGATCACTCAGCCTGCTGAGTGTTGGCAGGTGCAGGGGGCAGGGATAAAAGGATTAAGCCATAATTATGACTCTTCACACGTTCACAGAGAAATTTACAGCTTCCAGAGCACTGTTTTCACATCTATGATCTCATTTAATCCTCACCACAAACCCAAGAGACTGCTGTCTTCTAGATGAAGAGACAGAGGATCTGAGAGGGGAAATAACTGGCCCAGAGGTATTCGGCTAATCCCTAGAGCACAGATCTGTCATTGTTGTTCAGTTGCTAAGTCGTGTACGACTGTTTGTTTGTGACCCCATGGACTGCAGCACATCAGGCTTCCCTGTCCTCCACTATGTCCTGGCGTTTGCTCAAGTTCATGTCCATTGAGTTGGTGATGCACAGGTCTGTCTGCCCCTAAAGCTCCTGCCCTTTCCATGAATTATTGTCCCAAATGGCAAAGGCCAGGCTTCAAAGGACAGATAAGATATGGACAATTAGACATCTCAGCAGAGGAACAGCTGAGCAAAGACCTGGCTCAAAGGTGAGAAGGCAGGGTTGGGCTCCTTGGGATATGACACTAAGAGATGGACTGGTCAACCCCAGAGGCCTAGCTCCAGACTGAGATTGGACTTCTTGCTGTGGCTCACCAGGATTTACCCAAGGGTTCTGAGCAGAGGCAGGAACTGCTTAGAGCTGGTCTTGGGAGGCTTGGACTGATTGGATGGAGGTGGAGAAGCCCGAGATGGCCTGAGGTTTCTGAACTCCACTCCTGGTGCTCCCAGAATTTTGCTCCTCTTCCTCTGGTACACTTCTTCGCAACCTCTCCTTCCTCACCCCACCCAACCCCCACAGCCCCCCACTTCCTCTTCTTCCTCTCCCTTCTAACAGCCTGGGGAGTGACGACCCCGTAATCTTAGAGCTGTGCTGTAACGCCACATATCTCCAGCAGGGGTGCTATCACATAAGTCCATTCTAGCCTGGGTCTTCAAGTTTGATGGATAAGGAGTAGAGATGAAGGTTAGGGAGAGGAGAACCCATTGTTCTCCACTTGCTTTGTGCTGGAAGGTGAGAGGGCCCCCGCTGAAATAACCTAGGGAGATAGGGAGGCTGAAGAGAGGCTGGACCCCATGCAAACAGGGACAGACACACTGGAAGGGTTGAGCCTGGAGGCAAGAAATTTGTTCCTCACAGTTCTAGGGTAGGTTTAGATTTGGAAATGAATTTAGACTGAAATTATAGATAGTGTCTGGATTTCTACTGGATGGCGATTTCCCTGATACTGAGGTGAGGGTGAGGTTGGTTGATTTCTTTGTGTTTCTCTGTGTGTTAATGTGACCTTCCAGTTGTATGTGTGTATATATGGCTCTGAGAAGGTGAGAGCATTTAGATCAGTGTTTGTATAGAGTCTGGGCATATTTATATGCGTGAACATGTGACTGTCCATTCTTACGCCCGATTTATTGTTAGATGGTTATATGCGTGCTGGTGTGGCTTGTGTGTATGTGTACCCGTGTACAGAGTGTTATGCACATTGTTTTGGTAAAACTGTGTGTCGATGTCTGTGTATGTGGGTGTCCATGTCCGAGCAGGAGAGCACAGATGAATAGGTATGTGTGAAGGCTCAAATACCTGCTCTGCTGACAGCAAGGCCACACCCAAAGTATAGCTGCTGCTGCTGCTGCTGCTAAGTCGCTTCAGTTGTGTCCGACTCTGTGCGACAACACTTTGTCTCCTGGGTACCACCTGTCTAAAGAAAGAGAAAAGATGTGTGTAGACTTAGGCTGAATGGGCGGTCATGTGTGGGACTGGGCTTCCCTTTGGGGACTCTGGCCTGCTCCTAGTCGATGAAAGCCCTGGAAGGAGCAGATTGTCTCTATATTCAGACTCAGGTAGGGCCAGACAGGATACTGAGCCATCATATTGAAATGCTGGACATAGCTGAGAGGTGTCTAGCTTCCATTCTCCTGGGAACTCTTAATGGCCACACCTGTGTCCTATTAGAAAGTTTCAGGGACTCTCAGCCCAATCTTCTCATTATATAAATGCAAATACTGAAGCCCAGAGAGAGGCTAGTGATTAACCCAAGATTACACTGCAGGATTCAGGGAAGGGTGGCAGGGCTTGGAGCAGAGAGAGGGGTTATGTCTGGCCTGGGAGACCTCCCTCCCTCTACCCTGGACCAAGAGGAGAGCTCGGGGTAGAGAGTCAAGTCTGTGGCAGGAGGCCACCCCTGTGCCTGGGCATTTCCACCCCTCCCAGGCCTCAGATGCTGCCTCTGAAGTTTCTACCAGAGCTTCTGCCTGCTGTGAGAGTCCTCCCAGGAACCTATGAAGTCTGTCTCTCCGCAGAGCATAGAGGCTCAATGGAGGAGAGTCCAGCAATGGGGCAGGATCAGGGAAGGGCCTCCTTTAAGAAGCCTCAATGTCCTCATCTTTGCACCAGACACCTTTTTAGGTTTCAAGTGTTGTAACATTCTGGGCTTTCCCTAAAATCT
Source organism: Oryx dammah (assembly GCF_014754425.2). Classification (NCBI taxonomy): domain Eukaryota; kingdom Metazoa; phylum Chordata; class Mammalia; order Artiodactyla; family Bovidae; genus Oryx; species Oryx dammah. The sequence continues at coordinate 49,999,571 of NW_024070201.1, read as the reverse complement.
CTCCATGGGCTCTTAGTACTGAGACAGTGCTGAGCCCTGGGGGAGTCCTGGAGGCCCAGCTTGGCTCAATGTGGGGGGGCAGGGCAGCCCCATAGGGGGAGGCTCTGCCCTGGGGAAGGAAGGATGAGCTTCCTGTCCATGGGTTGGGCAGGTATGAGCAGGGGCTGAGCAGCCTGGTTAGGGAGGCAGCCAGTGAGATTCCTGTCCTAGCAGGGAAGTTGGTGGCAAAGTCTCTGAAGTTCGTTCAGTCTGTAGCTGCCGTGGAGAGGCCAGAGAAGGACATGCCTTTGCCCCTGCCATCAGGCAAAGGGAGGTTTTTGAACTCCAGAGTGCTCCCCCTGGCAGTCTGGGCAGTGGGAAGGTGTGAGATGAGACCATCCAGCTGGAGGCAGGGAGCTCCCCTTCCTTGGGAGAATGCGAGAGTAGTCTGTCTTCCTGGAGATTTGGGGTTGGAGGCAGGGGAACTGGCCGTGAGGACGCTCTGGTGGAGATGGGAGTGCAATGGCTAGGGCTGGGCCACTCTGCAAAGGTTTTGCTGGTTCAGTACTGGTGGGGAGGGAGCAGACAGCAGGCAGGCAGACAGGAGGCAGCTTGCTTTGTGCTGAGTCGTGGGGAGTCTAGGGTGGGAGGCTGCTGGCTGGGGGCTCAGACTTTGAGTGAGGTTGGGGGCTGGGCAGGAATTAGGGCAGGAGAGGAGAGGAGCAGGCAGCCCAGTATTGCATCCTTCCAAAGCCAGAGAGGATGCAGAGCTATCTTAAAACTTCAAGTGAGATGGGGCTTGGGGGCTAGATGGAGAGAACTAACGTTTACAGAGTGCCCTATTGTATTCTGGTGGCGGGGGGGATGATTCCAGGATCCTCTGTGGACACCAAACTCCAAGAAAGCTCAAGTCCCTTATCATTTCAGTTTCTCAGTTGTGTCCAACTCTTTGCAACCCCATGGACTGCAGCATGCCAGGTTTCCCTGTCCATCACCGATTCCCGGAGATTGCTCAAGCTCATGTCCGTCAAGTCAATGATACAAGTCCTTTATAGAAAATGTCATAGTATTTGCATATAACCTCCCATGTATTTACTTTAAATCATCTCTAGATTACTTACAGTACCTAATATAATGTAAATGCTCTGTAAGTAGTTGTAAATACAATGTGAATACTATGTAAATAGTTGCAGCCAGTGGCAAATTCAAGTTTTGCCTTGTGGAACTTTCTGGATTTTGTTTTTTTCAAATATTTCCCATTCATTGGTTGAATACATGGATGCAGAACCTGCAGATACGGAGGGCCAACTGTAGGTTTAAATCACCTTTAATCACCTCAACTATCCTTCAAGGAGCTAGCACTGTTTTGTGGAGGGGAAACAGATGACACACTCAGGTGGTTTAATTGAAGGCAGTTTGATGAAGCAATGATTACAGAGGTGGGGTAGGATTAAGAGAATCAACAGGGCATGTGGAGGCACTTAAGACTAGCATCTGAGACACCTGAGGAGCAAGGAGAGTGCTCCAGACCCTAGCTGGGGTTCTGGATGAGGGCTGCCCTACAGAAGCCATCAGAGGAGGTGGGGTGGGTGAGGGTGCCAGTACCCTGGGTCCTCTTACTTCTCATCACCCCCTCCCACCCTCACTGGCAGAACCAGATTGGAGGCCAGAGAATAAGGAGCCTGTTGAAGCAGCTCTGAACATCAGCCTTGGGGCCCAGAAAAGGGCAGGAAATGATGGAGAGTTGGAGGGACAAATGGATGATGGGAAACTGAAACCCAGAGAGGGTGCCCACTTGCCCAAGGTCACACAGCCAGTAGGTCTCAGAGCTGGAGCCAGAAGCCAGGCCCTGCCTCTGAACACCCACTTTGTCATGTCCAGTGGGGCATGGTGAGTGACCTAGTAATCTGCTCTTAAGCTCGCCTGAGCAGCACTGGGGCTGCTGAAGAATGTCATCCAGGCTATGGTGAACTTTGGGTTTAGGAAGTCCTAAGTGAAGGGAGAACTAAAGAGCCTCTTGATGAAAGTGAAAGAGGAGAGTGAAAAAGTTGGCTTAAAGGTCAACATTCAGAAAACTAAGATCATGGCATCTGGTTCCATCACTTCATGGCAAATAGATGGGGAAACAGTGGAAACAGTGGCTGACTTTATTTTTATGGGCTCCAAAATCACTGCAGATGGTGAAATTAAAAGATGCTTACTCCTTGAAAGGAAAGTTATGACCAACCTAGACAGCATATTAAAAAGCAGAGACATTACTTTGCCAACAAATGTTCGTCTAGTCAAGGCTATGATTTTTCCAGTGGTCATGTATGGATGTGAGAGTTGGACTGTGAAGAAGGCTGAGTGCCGAAGAATTGATGCTTTTGAACTGTGGTGTTGGAGAAGACTCTTGAGAGTCCCTTGGACTGCAAGGAGATCCAACCAGTCCATCCTAAAGGAGATCAGTCCTGGGTGTTCATCAGAGGGACTGATGTTGAAGCTGAAACTCCAGTACTTTGGCCACCTGATGCAAAGAGCTGACTCATTTGAAAAGACCCTGATGCTGGGAAAGACTGAGGGCAGGAGGAGAAGGGGACAACAGAGGATGAGATGGTTGGGTGGCATCACTGACTTGATGGACATGGGTTTGAGTGAACTCTGGGAGTTGGTGATGGACAGGGAGGCCTGGTGTGCTGCGGTTCATGGGGTCGCAAAGAGTCAGACACGACTGAGCGACTGAACTGAACTGAACTGAACTGAAGGGACAGTTGGAGGAGCCAGTGAGGAGGCTGGTGTGGAGACCCAAGCGAGGGACAAGAAGGCCGCATCAGGGGTGGCTGGACATGTGAGTGGCATGGACGGGTCAGGGGAGGAGTGACAGCGCCCGCCCCCACCTCACCTGCCTGAGCTAGGGCCCTAGTTCCCGTTGTCTGCCCACCTATGCAGGGATGTGTGATAACTCGAGATCCCCCTCCAGGAGCACTCCTCCCTGATTCATCCCCCCTGGGGCTTCCACACTCCACAGCACCTATCCATGGCACCCATAAGCCACCCCCTCAGACTATGGCCCCCCAGGAACAAAGTTATGTCACTGCTGCCTCATCTCTTAATAACATTATGGCCTGTCCACTGCCAAATCGGATTAAAGTCCTCCCATTTGAGACCTTTCTGCTGGAGTTTGATCTCAGTCCTTCTTGCTGCTCAGAGTTCAGTCCTTGGGCCTCCCTGGGAGATGAGTCAGTGAGATGGCCCCTCCTGGTGCTGGGGTGGTGAGGGACCTTGGCCTAGCCAGCTCATCTGAGTGCCCTGTGCCAATGGGGACCCACTCTCAGCCGCTGCTGGGCCTCAGGCCGCTGACTCATTATCAGTGATAATTAGCATCTCCAGGGCAGCCTTCCACCCCACTAGGTGCTTGACAGTCATTAGGTGCTATTGTGAGTGGCTGCATTGCCACCCCCAGCCCCAGGCTGCTCCTCCAGTACCAAGTGCCCTGGCCACAGACAGACTGCTCCAGGCCTGCGGGAAACAAATGCAAACAAAGAGAAAAGCAACACAAGAAGAAGCAGACCACGGCCTACAGGCATGGAGAGCCCCACACAGAAACATCAAAATACACCAGGAAACAGTTTGGCCTGAATGCAAAAGAAACAGAGTGAACTGCAGTACCCTTGCATACAACCCAGCTGTACAGAGGCAGACACGCAACACAGATGTGGATTCAGCACATGCACACAGAAACACTTGCACTCTGCATAAACACAGAATACCCATCAGGTGGCCAGGTCAACCTCCCTTGGGCTCCCCACCTGTCCAGCATCTCTCACTCTGGGCTGTTGCATACGCTGTTCCTTTTGCCTGAAACACCTTTCCTCAATAGCCCCTCCCTTCATGGCTAACTCCTATCATTCTCCAGGTCTTGGTGGCCCTTCCATACTCCCCAGCTCCTCTCTGCCACATAGCATCACTGATGGTTTTCCAACCAGTCTTTACAAGTTTGGGGATGAAGGCTTTTTGCCGGTGCCAGGTGAGGTGATGACTGAATTCTGAGTGGGCGATTAGGGCCAAGAAACTTTGGGAAGAGTGAGTCAGGAATAGCTGTGAGGAGCCCTGGCTACTCGGGGCCTGAACAGGCATTTAACATACCAGCCAGCATAGCCAGATGCCCTCTGCCTCATTTTTCAGCTTCTGATTCCTTTTGCCTTTCTTCCAGGCTTGTTGCCTGACCCAGTTCCCTCCTTCCCAAAGCCGGCTCAGCCTCTTGCCACCTCTCTGAGCTCACTCACAGGCTCATTTGCCATCTTCACTTGAGTGTGCTCCACCTCCACTTCTAAGCCTAGTGAAAACCTCATTAATGAGGGCCTTGGGTCAGAGGCACATCCTTCGTGTATGGCTTCCTAACCCCCGTCACTTAGTGTGGGAAAGGGAGGTGGCGGAGACGAGTGATTATGAGCCCAAGCCTTGGGCACTGCCTCCTGCTTCAGCTCGCAACTCTTCCACTTCTTAGCTGCAGGACCTGTGCTGACTTCTGCCACCTTTGTTCCCTCTTCTGTAAAAAGGGGACGATAATAGAGCCCACCTCGTTAGGGCTGCTGTGAGGATGAACTGAGACAAAGCGTGTGACGCACCTGTGCTCAGTTCCGCTCCCTCCCCGGGGCCCGCGTGAGAGCAGGGGAGCTAATAAGATCAAGCCACGTGCACCCAGGAGGTGCCTAGTGATGGGAACTGAGTGAAACCAGCATCTGTGGTGTGAGCACCTACTGTGCACCTCCCGTGGCTGGCTTTCTGCACCTCCCTGCCTCAGTTTCCGCATGGCTGCCAATTCTGCATGGTTTTTATACTATGGCCGGGAAGGTAGGGGTGTGACTTCTTTAAAAAATTCTTCACATCCATTTTATTGAGGTATAATTTACATACAGTAAAATCACCAATTTAAACTGTATGATTTGATGAGTTTTGCTGAATCTATACAGTCATATAACCATCATTATTTCAATCACGAAAAGATTATTTTTATCATCTCCTGAGACTTTCCCTGTGCCCTTTGCAGTCAGTACCCCTTGAGGGTGATGTCTTCCAGGGCTGTGAGAGGTGCTGGGTTTTCCTTGAGCTGATAACCTGGGCACAGAGCGAGGACTGCTTGTGCATGCCGGAAGACACCAAGGAATGGCTTGCGCTCTCTCAGCCTTGGTTCCTGTGGACTGGTGAGAAGCCCGAGACCAGGGGAGGGAAGGGATGCTCAGGCCACAGTGTCCTGACGGTCGGCCCTGGGTCTAAGGGCTGGGTCAGCTGGGAGTGGTGGCCTCAGAAATCCACAGTGTGGATGACAGAGATTAGGGAGTTGGTGTTCCCCTAAACCCTCCTCTCCTGGAATCAGATGTGCCCCGTGGCCCAGGTGGAAATGGCCACATATTGTTCAAGCAGGGGCTTCTGCAACATGATTCCACTTCTTATCTCCCCCACCAGGGGCCATAAACCCCTCTGGGGACCAGAGATTCCCTTCAAAGAAGGGGGCTCTTTTGTTCCCCACTCTCAGAGCTAAATATTAAAGCAATTATGTAACTAGCAATAAATTACTTAAAGTAGTGACTCACTCAGCTTAATTAGAGCACGAGCAGGGAGAGATTAAGGTATTTTTAGCGCACACACCTCACTCCCTCCTGTGGAGGGAGGCCTCTGAGCAAGGTGGGGGTGGAGAAAAGACTGGGAGCTCATAGGAGGACCCCAGGTGTCTGCAAGGAGATGAAAGCTGATCCTCTGCCCACTAAGGTCCCAACAAAAGTGGGCAAGTCAGAGCTGCAGCAGAAGGGATTCAGATGACACTCAAGGAACACTTCCCAGTGGTGCTCCTTGAAGAGCTGGGACAGGTAAACTAGATTATGAGCTCTCTGAGGGCAGATACTATGTCTGTGAGCCCCTCTCCACCCAGAAACAGGATAAGAATGAGACTTGGGGTCAGACAGGGATTCCCAGGTGGTGCAGTGGTAAAGAATCCACCTGCCAATGCAGGAGAAGCAAGAGATGCAGGCTCAATCCTTGCATCAGGGAGTAAGAAATGGCAACCTACTCCAGTATTCTTGCCTGGAAAATCCCATGGACAGAGGAACCTGGTGGGCTACAGTCTATGGGGTCACAGAGTTGGACATGACTGACTGACTAACACATTTGGGGTCAGACAAGTATTGGTTTGAATCCCACCTTTACTGGGTACTAGCTGTGTGGCCTTGGGAAGTTCCTTTATCACCCCCAAGCTTCTATTTCCTTCACTGTAAAAATGGGCATAATAATATCCCACTTTGTATATATTGTAAGGATCAAATGGATTACTGTGAAATGTGAAGCAAACCCCAGTACTGACTTTATAGGACCCAAACCTCCAAAAGGGCAGGAATTAAGTCTGTTTTGTGTAATGTATCCCAAGCTCCATTCACAGGGCCACACATAGTAGGCATTCAATAAATGCTCATTGAGTGAATAGATGTTAGTTTCATTTCCATTCTCCAGATCCATACGGGCTCCTTGTTTTGAGGTTTTGTGAATAAAGGAACTTGGTGAGTAGAGGGCAGGGGTGCCTCACAGGTGGCATTTGGCCTTTCACTCTCAGGTAGAGAGTAACAGGTGACTTCCAACAGAAAAAAGGCGGACTTCTGGGGAGAGGCCTGGGAGGGTTCAGGACCACGGACAGCCCCAACCTGTGTCTCCCGTGTGACCAGGAGACTTGCTGGGATGAATGGTCCACTGTATGTGCCCTCCACAACCCCGGTGGGAGGAGCCAGCAGTCCAGTCTGACTGGGGAGACCAGGACCTTCACCCACCATGACTGGGAGTTCAGAGGAGGGGGGAGGGGGCAGTGTGGGGCACCCTGAACAGCCAGGCATCTGCAAAATGTGGTAGCAATTCTGACTCTGTAGGTGTCCTGGGGGGATTAAATGAGTTACTTCTTAGGAATGCCTGGCACATGACTGCCTGGAGAGGGCACAACATGGGTTCACTTCCCTCCACCCCTTCTCAGCCCCTGTGGCATGAGGGACGTCCCCCCTGCTCTGTTGAGGGCCTGGACATCTGCTCACAGGCCCCACAGTGGGAACTTTCTATTTCGGCCTCCACTGACCCCTACCTCTGAGGCTGGGCTGAGATAGGCACACAGTAGGTGCAAAGGACAGCCTGGGGAAAGGTCTGCCTTCCTCTTTCCTACCAGAGCATTGGGAAGCTGAGAGAAGGTCACAGATGACCCTCCCCCAGGCCCAGAGCCCCAAAGCTCCTGCCCCCAGTAACCACTCTGATCAGTTCTGACCAGCTCTCCTCACACCTCGCTGGCCTTCCAGGGCTCAGGCGATGAATTAGTGATGACAGCATCTCAGCATCACTATGACGACCAGGCATGTCCTTAGCCTCCAGTCAGAATGCATTGGCAGAGGCCAGAGACCCCTTTGACTCTGGCCCTTGGGACTGGTGTGTGTGTGTGACAGGGGCCAAAGGGGAGAGAGGGTGGGGCGGGACCAGACACGGGGCCTCCATCTGGAGAGGACTAGAGTTCATTCAGATTGTTAGCTCCACAGGGACCTTGGAGACAGCTGTTTCTCTCTCCTTCCTTCCCATCTCTTTCTTTTCATTCCTCCCTCCCTTGTTGCTTCCTTCCATGTCCCTAAGCCCCTTCTCTGTCCAAGGTCCTGAGCTGCCCACTACCTTCACACACACCCCTCAGTTGGGGAATGAGGCCCAGCCTGACCCTCACCCGTGGGAGCTCAGAGTGAGATGGGGACAGAGACGCTTCCTGGTCTAGGCTCCAGAGATGTATTGGCTGCTGGTGGCTCTGTGGAGGGGGTGGTCCTGGCTTAGCCCTGCCAGGGTCTGTGCGAATGGCTTTGCAGAGGGGGTGATACCTCTTCCAGCCCTGTTGATTGAGGAGGGGGTTTTTCCAATGGAGAGACAGAGGTCCAGGGAATTCCCTGGCAGTCCCTGGCAATGGTTAGGACTCAGTGCTTTCACTGCCAGGACCCTTAGTTCCCATTCTGCAAGTCACACCACTCAACAAAAAAAGAGGAGAGAGAGACAGAGGTCCAGAGGTGAAGTGGTTAAACCATGAGGTATAAGCCCATAGGTGAAACATAAAGAGGGATGAGGGATTGATGAAAGTCCAGAACAGCCTAAGTGTGGGGTCTGCCGCGGGGAGCACAGGAGGAATGGAGCCTGGGGAAGGACTGGGAAGGAGTGGATGCAGTGAGGAGTTTGCAGTTTGTCTCACAGGGGAAGAGGAGCCCCCGAAGAATGTTGTTGTTGTTGCTTGTTCCCATCCCATTTTAGGGATGGGAAAACTGAGGCCCAGAGAGGGAAAGTGACTGGATTCAGCTCAGTGAGGTCCTCAGGGACAGCCTGAGACTATGGGCTCTGCTAGGGTCCACTAGACCCCAGCTAGGGCTTCTTGCCCCAGACTAGCTAACCTGAATTTTCCCAAGTAACCACTACCTCCACTGGGTGGGGAGGCCCGTGAGTGACTTTGCCCTCAGATATAAGGAAATTTGCATAGGCATGAGTTGTGCTTATGGCCCTTCCTGCCTTGGAAGGATTGGGTGTGGGTGGGAGGGTAGTGGGGGAGGGCATCCAGGTAAGGCCCTAGAGGAATTCAGGGGCTTGGCTAAGGTCAGCAAGAAATTAGAGTTAGAAATTTAATCAAGTTTGGGTCTTTGGGCTCCCAGCCCCACACAGTGCCACATCCCCTTACTTTACACCTTCAGGGATCTTCGGCTGAGTTGGGCGCTGATATAAGAGGTAAAGGCCTCTCTGAGCCCCTCATGCTCCCCTAAGGGTTCTTCCTGGTCCTGGCGTCTGCTGAGGTTGGAACTCATCTGGGCTGAGAGGAGACATTTAGCTCCATTGTTCTGATGAAGACACTGAGGTCCCAAGGTAACAGTGACTCACTCAGTAACAGGTCAGAACCAGACTGGGCCTGACTGCCTGGCCCTTAGCTTGTCCAAACTTCCCCCACCCAAAGCTGTCCCTTGCTTCTCTTCATCCTGCTGTGCAGCCTTGCTGGGCCTGCCAGCTTTGATGGATGGCCCCACGTCTCAGCCTCCCTTCCATTCCTTTCCGGATGCTGGGCTGTTAGCCTCCTAATCACCAGTCCTGCCTGTGGTTTGCCAAGCCATCCATCTCTCCACAAAACCTCACCCAGCGCAGGTGGGTTTTTTTGGGGTGCAGCAGGTCCCCCTTCTCTAAGGCCAAGCTGAAAGTGTGGCTGCAGGCCCTACTCCAGGGGAGTCAGGGGTCAGGAAGCCGTTTACATCCTGTTGCTAGAGGGCCAGAAATCCCCACCAGAACTTCCAAGGGAACTTATACATGCATACATGTGCATACACACATGTGAGCATACACACTTGCTCACAATAGCAGTATAAAAGCTTTCATGTATCAAAAAATACTATATGCTAAGCATTGTGCCAGAGCTCTGCAAGTATGATCTCATCCAGTTCGTTGATTACTGTTGATAACCCCAATGTACAGATAAGGAAAGCAAGGCTCAGAGAGTCACATATCCAGAAGATGGAGGAAATGGGATTTGAATCCAGGTCATATTGGCTCACTTTTGTATTTGCCACTTCTCTGTTCTACTGACTTATGCATACACACAAGTGCACATACGCACATGAGCACATGCACACGTGCATGCACGAACACCAGCCTCCGTGTGGACCCCTGCCCCGCCTGTCTCCCTGGACCTGGTTCCTAAGGAGTAGAGAGAGTGCTGGACTGAGGAAGAGATGAGGGGTCACTACTGATTGTCCACAGGCTGCCCCCAGACTCTCACCCTGACAGTGACACTCATCAGCCATGGAGGCTGCATGGAGGAGGCAGCCCAGGCAGTAGGAAGAGGAGGCTGAGAGGCAGTCGATCAATTGATTACCCCTGCAGCACTGCCTTCCAGGAACCTAGGCCCAGGGGAGTGTGGCGCCATGGGTCGATCATCTGGGATGCAGCCCAGGTTCCACATGCAGGGGGTGTGTATGTGGAGTGAGGCTGGCATAGGTCCCCTGCCTGCCCCCTTCCCCCTACTTTGCTGACCCTACACCTTTCCCCTGCTCTCCCTACTGCCCCCCACCATGGGCACTGCAGCTGGGAATCAAGCTACCTGTTCCCAGACACCTATGTGCACCCACTCCTGTGGGATTACTGTGCTCCAGAGGCTGATCCTAGGGTTGCTGCTTCGAGGTGAGGAGAGGTCAGACAGGGAGGTCAGGGGCCAGGAGTTTCAGGGGGTTGGAGTGAGCCTTCATAGACCTTTATGGCTGATTTAATAAGATAATGAATGTAAAGTGCTTCGTACCACCAGGGCATGCAATAGGAGCTTAGTCTTTGCTGGTTCCTCCCTCAGGAGTCTGCAGAGAGTGAGGCTGATGGGGGTGGATGGGGTGCCTCTGAGGGCACCTGAGCTCCCAGAGGGACTGTCGGGTGCCACTGACAGTGTTAACGATGGCAGGAATGATTTAGCTCTGAGAGAGAAAGAGGGAGAGAGATTAGTACCTAACAAGTGACAGTCTAGCTAAGCATTATCATCTTTCTGACACGGGGAGGGGAACAGCTGGTGCTGGGAGGAGTGGTTGGGAACCCTCTCTACCTTCCTACTGGGAAGGGCCCCTGAACAGGTCTGTGTTGCCCCCTTCCTGGATCTGCTTCCATTCTGGTAGAGGGACCTCCACCAGGCCCTCCAACTTGCACTGGTCCCCAAGAGACCTGAGTTCAAGTCCTGGTTCAGGCACCTGCTGGCTGGTGCTGGTTAGGGCAAGTCACCTTCCATCTCTCTTCTCTGTGGCAGGCTGCTCCAGGGGCCTCTGTCTTCTCATCTGTGGCAGGTCCCCAAGAGGATTAAATGAGATGTCACCTGTCCAGTGCCTGCCATTTCCCTCCCCACAGAGGGCCATGCCCCCTGGGTTCCCCAGAGCCTGCCTTCCCTGTTCACAGCCCCAAGAGCCACAGCTGTGGTCCATCTCTACCCTGGACACCATCCGCTCCACCTTGGGTCCCCACTGTCCTGACACAGGGCCTATTGTTGAGGAAGAAGGTAGTAAGGGGATCCCATCGCAGGGTCTGTCATCTTCTCTCTCACTCTGGGGAGAAGAGCAGGAGGACAGTGGACCTCTTTGTACTGACAGTGACCCCATGGGTCACCAAGGCCCGGTCTGACTCCGATGGGTGTTGGCATGGGGCTCAGGACTGGGATTCCCAGGGCCTGACTTCCTACTGTTCCGGACACTGCCTTACTGTACGAGCTTGGGCAAGACCTGTCCTGGGGGGTCGGGTAAGAGAGACACGGAACCTCGCTGACCAGGCTCTCTTCTGAGGGTCTGTCCCTGCACGATTCCGTGTGCTGGGGGAGAGGCTGGGTGGTGAGGTGGTGGTACAAGGCTGGTGACCTCCATGGCACAGATGGGCAGCCCCAGGAGGAGGGGCTCGGGACTGGGGCCAGCCTAGGACTCCTGTGGTCCCGGCGCCTTTTGTCCCCATACCGCCCCGCCGCTGTCTGCTCTGCCCCCGGGCCTGTTGCCCCCACGCCCCAACCTGCTCCTCCATTCCTAGCCCTGTTTTCCTTTTTTATGTCTCTGTATTGCCTCCTGCCTCGGGCTTATCTCCTCCTGTCGCACTTCCATCCATCTCTGTCATTCCCCTGCGGCTGCCTCCTGCTCCCTGGCACGCCTTTTCCCCCTGCAGGAGTTGGGCTCATCTGAGAGTCAGTTCCTCTCTACGCTTGTGTGTCTCGGTGGTCTGAGTCTCAGTGCTCATCTTCCTGCGCCTTCCCAAGTCTCCCTCTCTCTGATGGTGCCTTTTGCTGCCTCTGAACCCGCTTAGTCTGTCTCTGTAAGTCTCTCTCTGGCCTTGTCTCTGGCTCTCTATCTCTTAGGACCCGCCTGGTCCTGTCTTCTCTGCCTCCCTTCCTCCCATTGCAAGCCCAGCCAGAGCAGTGGGTACAGCCCTGCAGCCTGGAAAGCGGGTGGTCCACCCTCCCTCTCTCTCGTGCTGGTTGCCTTCGAGGCCCCTGACAATTGCCCTCCGCCCCGCACCACTCAGGGCCTCGTTGCTAGGCCTTGGGCTGGCAGCACCTGGCTTCCATAGCGACGGGTGCCTAGAAACAAAATGCCACGTCTGCCGGTCCCACATGGAGTCTTGGCAGATCGAGCTCCTTTCGATCAATCAGGACAGGAAACGTGGCCGTCTCTGGGCTGCCTCTAGCTTGAAGAGGCGAGGAGACCACAGTCTCTGCCTTCTGGAACTTGGGGAGCCACTGGGGTGAGAGGAACTGCTCCAGTGTGGTCCTGAAGTCAAAGAGGGAGCCCTCTCCCCTCTGGGCTCTTCTCAGAGGCATGCGTTTGCAAGGGGCAGGGTTTGGGTCACTGTTCTACTATTTCTAGCTATGTGACTTTAGACATATGGCCTCCTGTCCTGCGACTGTGGTTTTATCAACTGTAAAGTTGGACTAATAATATAATGATGATTAAATAAGAGAATCACTTGTGTGGGCCTGGCACTTAGTAGGTAGTCCCTGATGGCATTGTCATTCCTGCCCCTTCAAAGTTGTCTCAGATTTAATTAGCAGAGATGAGGGCGATGGAACTTTAGGCATGGATAGTGCTGTCAACAAAAGGTGGAGGCTGGAAGGCAAGTGTAGGGGCTCACAGGGGCCCTCTTCTCACCAGTATTCACAGAGATGCAGCCCACAGACCAGCAAGCTCTGAGGGCCGTAGAAACCCTGGAGCTTGAGTCCTAGAGTCTCGGTGTTATAGGCAGTTAGGATAATAGAGTGTTAGGATCTTGGGCTCCGACATTGTCAGGGCTCCAGGCTCTCAAATTCATAGGGTGTAAAAAGCACAGATTTTTCTAATAAAGGGATTTGCAATAGAAACTCTGATTTTCTTAGATTACAAAGCTCTGGGAGTTCTTGGAACCTGGAAGCCACAAACTGGGTCTCCTTCTATGACTGTGTCTGAACAGGCAGAGAGTTTTCAGAGCATGGGGCTTTGGGTCCCTGTTGCTTAGAATTTCTTGTGCCTTGGCACCCCTCATGGGCTCAGCTCTGAGAAGTCCTGGTGTGTGTGTGTGTGTGCCCATGTGCATGGGGCACTGGGGTCAGTGACCAACTGCAGCCCTAGGCACCTCTGGAGAAGGGCCAGCCCAGGAATAGCTGGTGAAGGAAAGCTGGGCAGCTCGTGTGCTGCAGCTGTCCAAGTGGTGCTGGGTGGGTCTCTGGAAGCCACCCTTGGCCGAGGACCTGCTTGCCTTCATCCACCCAGCCTGCCTAACAGGACTCAGGAGGAAGCATCCCATGGGACGTCCTAGGGTTGGAGTTATAGCAGCTCCTTGGGGTCCTGCAGACTGGAGGGCAGGAAGCACCTGTAAGGGGAAGAAATGGGGTAGGTGGGAGCTTGAGGGATGAGAGAAAAAGTGAGATCAGTGGGGGGATAGTGCCCAGTGGAGACTACAGTAGTGATTCTCAGCACCGCCTCTCTCTGCATTGCCCCAGGCTCCTGAGGATAGTGGTTTGGGTTGGGGGAGCCTAACCACCCTGAACCCACCTGCCTATAGTAGCCTGGGGTAGTCTCAGAGGAATGAGCTCCTTTTCCCACCTCTGCCCAAAGCTGGAAAGGCTGGTGGAGCTGTTCAGAAAGCTGGAATCTGCCTTTCCTTTTGCTTGTCTTCCCAGTTTCCATGGGAATTATGGCTCAGGATGATCAGGATTTGATGGGATGGTGCTGTGGGAGGAGTCAGCGTCAGGCAGAGCCATCCCACCTGGGCAGGAGTCTGCTGCCAGGAAAGCGAGCTCCCCATCCCTGGGAGCATGCAAGCAGAGGCTGGATTGCTAGCCTCTGGATTGCCTCAGGGTGACTTCAGAAAGGAGCTTAAGTGGGGAAAGGTGGGCTTTGTATGACTGGCCCAGGAGGCCACCCCTTCTAGACATCCCTGTGCTTCATTAAGGCGGGGCCACCGTCGGCCCCCATCCCCTGCTCCTGCTCTGTGTGCCTGGCCCTGGGCCGGAAACAGACATGGACACAGACACATGGAGCTGAATTAGACCCGTCTCTTTTGGGTCTGGTGGGAGAGGCACTTAAGGAAACAAATACAGCTGGGCAAGTCCTTCAAAAGTGGCAGATCAGGTAGGGTGGAAGTTTCTACCACTGATTCCTGAGCAATTCCTCTGGGTCAAGCCTTGTTCTAGGTGTGGAGCCACAGCAATGAGCAAAACAGAAAGAGAGCCCTGTCCCCTGGAGCTGACAGCATAGTGCCTGGCGAAAGGACAGAGGTGCTGGTTGCAGGATTGGTGAGTGGTGAGGGGTGTGGCCAGAAGACAGTGTGGGTGGAGAATGAAAGGATGGTTTAGAGGCGGGGTTAAGGAAGATGAAGGCCAGGACCAGAACTCCAACTTTATCCAGTGGGCAGTGGGGAGCCATGTGGCTGTGGGTGAGGAAGAGTCAGACTCGAGGGATGAAAAGATCACTCCAGCAGATACAGACATCGGAGAGAAGACACAGTGGTCCCCAGAGGAGGCACTAGGGCAGCTGTGCCCATTAGTGTTCCTGTGCTGGAGCCGTGTGAGCACTGTAAAGGGATGAGTCTGTGTATAGGAGTATGCGTGTGTGTGTGTAGGAGTGATGGGAGTGTGTATGCGTATCTATAAGAAGATAGTAATTGTATAGGTGACTGTGTGTCTCCTGGGACAGCTTTGTGTGGCAGAAGACTCTTGGGGTTTGTAGAAAATAGGGGGCAGATTCCGAGGTGTGCCAAGGCCCAAGTCCCCTGGACCTCAGCCCATATATGAGTTGGCAGGTCCTGGACTAGTCTAGACTAGAATCCTCCAGGCTGCCTTCCCCCTCTAAGGCCATGGAGCTGGCCATCTGCTGCAGAGAAGACAAATGTGTATGCGAATAACACGGGCATGGATGAGACCTGTGGTTGACCACCCCCCCACCCCTTGTCCCTTGAGCCTGAGTTTGCTCAGCTTGTGTTCTTTCCCACTCAGAGCTGCTGTGGGGGCTCTGGGAGCTGGCCCTGCCCACTCTGAACCCAGATCCACATTGTCCCCAGCACCTGCCTGTGGCCAGATCCTTTCTCTGTAGGGGTCACCCCCGCATCTGGGGCCAGTGCCTATGGACACTCACAGCTGACCTGGGCTAGTGGACATGAGCAGCACCTCTGTTAAGTGTGAATTTGAAAACACACAGACTCACACATTTGCACATACATTTATACATGAATGCATCTATGGGCCATATATGGACACTTGTGCACACACACAGCTGTACATATATACATGCATGTGTTCATACACACTCATACCTGTGCACACATACCTGTCTGCACACACATATAGGCATATTTCTGTAGACATACATCTCTGTACACATACAGGAGTTTGGCTCTACTGTGGAAGCACTGCACATCCTTACAGACACAAAGTTACAAACCTGTACTCTGCCTCTTCTGCCCTCACCCACACATGCTCACAGCCTGTGTGCATGCACACACTGTGTGTGCACACACCAGGGCTAACCAAGGGTGGCTCACCAGGGTATGCCCTCTCTGGGCTGAAGCACTGAGGGCGGGCTCTAGCTGGATGCGCAACCTGCAGGGATGTCAGTTCCCGCAAGATGCCTCTTGGATTGTCCCCTGGCAGGGTCCCTGGGGTGGTGGAGCTCCCTTTAAATCCATGGGCTCCATCTCTAGCCACAGAGAGACTGAGCCTCGCACACTGCCTCCTGAGAAGCCCCCATGTTGGGATCTGGCCCTTGCTCACAGTCCTTGGGCCTAGCATGACCAGGCAGGCTTACCTGCCCCAGAGAGCTGCCTTCTGCTGGCTAGGCCTCCCTGGACATTGCCTTCCTCCACCGGAACTGCCCGAATCCTCAGAGAGAACCAGGCCAAACTTCACAGGGCCAGATCCCTGCCTGAGGTCACCCAGCACTTTGGACAAGGCTCAGCTTGAACCTGGGGCTTCCAGGAGTCTGACCACACTCAGCAACAAGAGTATAGATGCATGTCAGGTGCACAGATGGGCTCCTGGAAGCCGGACACATGGTCAAGGGGGATGGGAGCAGATTTGGGGTCTATTGAGGGTCTGCTGGCATCACACCCTGAAATGGAGAGATGGAGAGTAGCAAAGTCTGCTCTTCAGACCTGCAGTGTCCAGAGAGGGGTCATTATTAGGAACAGAGACGGGCTGGTTGGACAGGGCCCAAGGTTGAGAGGCCCAGTACTCAGACTGACAGGCTCTCAGCTGAGAAACCTTGTCCTAACATACCCAGTCTGAAGTAGCTGGGTCCCTGGACAGCTTAGTGTGACCTGTAAGGTGGAGAGATGAAAAGAGGTGGCTGCGGGTCTGGGTTAGGCATCCCTAAAACTGAGCTTCCTCATGGCAGAGGTGGGCATAGGGCTCAGGGCCTGGGAGTATAGGACCCTGAGTGCATTCTTGGGGACAACAGGAGAGCTGGGAAAATTAGATTTTCTCTCATGCCATTCCTTAAGAGACAGCATGAATATAAAGCAGAGATTGGAGCCAGATGGCCTAGGTTTGACTTTTGGCTCTACTACTTAATAACTCTGTGACTGTGAGCAAATTACTTAGTCTCTCTGTGCCTCAGTTTTCCTTATCTGTTAAATGTGACTAATAATGGGTCCTGCCTTCTAGTACTGTTGAGAAGACAAACTATGAGGCACAGAGTGAGTGCTCAGCAAATGCTAAAGCCCAAGAGATGCTGGCTGTGCCAGGCCAGGGTTGGCCCTTGACTCTGGAGTCTGAGATATCCTCTCCTGAAGAACAAATAGCTCTGGCCTGTGGCTGTAACAGATGTCTCCTGGATACCTTGTCCTACCTGCACTGTCTGGAGCCCAGGATTGAGCTGATAATAGATGCTCAGGATTTACCAAGAGATTTGTGTGCTGGTTTCAGACTCAGTCCTTATAATAGCCCTTACACTGGTCACCCCCTTAACAGAGTAAGAAGCTGAGGCCAAAAAAAAGAGAATGGAGGCTTTCTCTTTTCAGTCAGAACCTTTGCACATCTTAGCCCATGTAATATTTTCTACAGCATTAATAAGTAGGACAAGTTGCCCCCAGTCTGAAGATGCAGTAACAAACACTGACTTGGCCTGGATTACTTGGTGACAAAGGAGTTTCCCATCCCTCCCTGTGCCCCTAGACATGACTCCTAGTAAAGATACAGGAAGGGGGACCCACAGGACTAAGGCAGCATCCAGGGAAGGCCTACTGAAGGAGGTGGCATCCGACTGGCCCCTGAAAGATAAGCAGGCCCAGAGGGCATTGGGGTTGGGGTGGTTGAGTGAAGGCTGGAAGGTGAGAATGAGTCAGTCACCCAGCTGAATAGAGAAGGCAGTATAAATTCAAGGAATGGCGGTGAGAGGGTCAAAGCTGAAACAAGTTGGCTCTAAGTTACAGAGGGTCTGCCATGTCAGACTGAGGGTTTGGGCTTTACTGTGCTGCCAGCAGGGAGTCACTGAAGGTGTGTGAGCAGGGGAGAAGGCATGTCCAGAGCTGGACCACAGAAAGAGAGGTGGGAGAACTCTTGGCTCCCCCTGAGATGGTGGCACAGCCAGGGCTCTGCCCAGCCTGTGTGCCTGGTGCCTGGACTGTGTCCAGGACTAGGTTCAATGACTCAACCTTGAGGAAATCACTCCCCAGGGATAAAGGACCCAGATGAATCAGCCCAGTAAGGTGGGGAGCTGGGAAGCTGGGGGTTCTCTGAGTCAGCCTCCAAGAGGGGCCAGGGGGTGGGGGATAAGGGGAGAGTTGCAGAAAGAGGGGACTGCAGTGCAGTGGGAAGGATTCAGGTCAGACCACAGCGAGGGCTGTCAGGGGACTCTGGCTGCCTTCTCACCATTGTGAGGTTGATTCTCCTGGCAGTCTTGTGAAAGAGATGGGAAAACTGAAGCCCAGAAACCAACTGGGGAGGGGATCTGACCAAGGTCACGCAGTAAGCAGCTAGCTGGCAAAGGCGAAGAGAGACCCAAGAGCACCCTCCAGTCCAGACACGTCCCACCGCCTCAGCCGTCCTCGTGCCAAGCGGAGGCTAGGAATGGGGTGGGTCCAGGCAGGGAGTTGGCCCAGGTGACCCCTTCCCCCTCGAAACCCCCCCACACCACGCGCAGATGGCAAATCGGGCCGGGCCGCGCCGCCGCGATGGGACAGCAGAGGGCGCAGGAGCGTCACGGCTGCCGCAGGCGCCTGAGCACAGAGGCCGCTCTGCGGAGAACTGCGCTTCGAGCTCGCCAAGTCCCACCGCGGAACCGTGGACTGTGTGGTCCTGGGGCCTGCATCCTCTCCGGCTTCCGGGGACGCTCACGCAGACCTGCCTGACCAGTGCTGGGGGCCCAGTGCCCCTACCCTCGATTCAGGAATGGTGCGCCCATCTGTGCGCTCGCATGTCAGTGCGCACGTGTCTCCCTCCCAGATTTGCTACTGCTCCCAGAGCCTGTCCGACTCTGAGCGACCTCTAAAATTTTCCCTCATTCCCCTCTTTTTCCTGGAAGAAGAGCAAGCCCAGGATTCCGTGTGTCGTGCCAGTGGTCCCTTCCCTTCTATCTCCCCTTGCGGACCGCCCTCCACTCCCTCACTGCACTAGTCTCTCTGCCTTGGGGCTGTGGCCCGGCTCCAGGACTTTATAAGTAAGTGGTGGGGGAAGGATGTGATCATACAGGAGAGGGGCTCAGAGAGGCGACCCCTGAGAGATATTGAAAGGAGTGGCGGAGGAGCAGGAGAAGGGAGCGAAGGCGGAAAGCCGGCTACCTGGCGGGGGATCCCAGTAGCTGACCAGCTGGAAGAATCTTGAGTGCGCAGAGATAAGGGAAGTGACAGCTGGTGGGGGTCTCTGATGGGGGTCCGAAGATCGGACAAGCTGAGAGGTGCCGTTCACGGATGCGCGGAGGTGGGCGGGGCCGGGGTCGAGGGGCGGGGACGTGGGCGGTTCGGGGCGGGGCCGGGGCGGACACTCGCGCCGACCGGGCGAAGCTGTCGCGGACGCGCCGACCGAGCGCAGCGGCCGGGCCGGCGGGCGGGCGGGCGGCTGCGAGCATGGTCCTGGTGCTGCACCACATCCTCATCGCTGTTGTCCAATTCTTCAGGCGGGGCCAGCAGGTCTTCCTCAAGCCGGACGAGCCGCCGCCGCCGCCGCCGCCGCCGCAGCCATGCGCCGACAGCCTGCAGGTAGGGAGCAGGGGCCAGCTCTGGGCACGAGGGGAACCGGGTGCTGGGTGAGCGCCCGGCCGGGTCCTCCGCTGAGCGTGCTGTCGCCGGCCTCATGGTCCACCCTGCTCCTCAACCCTGATGAAAACCCCACCCCCACTCCCGCCCCAGTTGTGAGTCCCACTTCTGTGTTGGGACTGCAGCCCATACCCAGAGACCTTGAATGCCCAGCTCACAGTTCAAAACCTCATGCCAGACTCTGAACCTGTTTCAGATCTGGGACTCCGCTCCAAGCACTGAACTCCCAATCCAGAGTGGGACCCCCTGGCACACCCAAGAATTCTGCCGGAGCCTGGAACCCCCTGACTCCCATAATAGTAGAGGACCCCTGCCCCTACCCCTGGACCCCCAGTATATTTTCAGATTCCAGATACACCCAGAACACCTGAATCCTAACTTTCAGCCAGGACTCCACCTCAGAGCTGGAGCCTCACCTCATGCCCCTGAGCCCCTACTCCACAGCCTTATCTATGCCTCCATCCAGGTTCCTACTCAAGCATCTGGTCTCAGTCCTCACACGGGACCCCACCCCTGAGTCTAAATGCCCTTTCCATCTCGGTTTCTCTCTCCTTCTCTGCAGGATCCCCCTCCCACTCTGTTCCTGCTTTCCCTCCTCCCTCGTGTGTAAGAGATCTTAGTCTTTTCTGGCTTGTCTCACCCTCTCCTCTTGTTTCTCTCTGGGTATGTTGGCTCCAATTTATTCTCTGGTTTCTTTTCTGGCTTCTGCATCGTGTCTCTCTCTGCCCCTCTGTTTCTCTCTTGTTTGGTCTCTCTTGCCCATGTGCCCACCTCTCTCGGTCTGCCCGTCTCTCCTCCAATTTCTCCAGGTTTCTATCTTTGTTCTAGGGCCTTTCCATGTGGTCATCCTTCCCTTTATGTCAGCCTCTGATTTTGGGTGGTGAGGGGACTGGCTCAGAATGCCAGGCCAGTGTCCCCGGAGCCTTCACCCCTACCCATGTTGTCATGGTGTGGGTGCTGGTAGAAGGGGCTAAACATGGAGCACGCAGCCCTTGGGCGGTGCCCAGGGATTTAAGGCGGGTGGGGATTGTGCAGTAGGGCACTGGGGTTCACATGATGAACGAAGAGTATATGGCATTGCATGGCACGTGCAGCTGGGGAGGCTGAGTTGTGAGTGTGGAGTGGTAGCTGTTCATATGACTGTTGTGTGTGGGGGGAACTTATGTGTACATGGTGTGTGTCTGTCTTCATGGGGTGGAGTAGTTGTAGGGGCCACTTACGCAGGGGACTGTGTGTATATATATGTTATAAACTGCTGTATGTAACCAGGAAAAGCCACTGCTGGGCCCCAGTGAAAGGTTTTACTGGATGTCTTACTTGAAGGGGGTGGGGAGAGGGTCACTGTGAACGTGGGAGTGTGTTTGCAGCCAAGGTGACTGGCTTCGAGTCACCAAGTTACATCCTGGAGTTGGTCAGGAAATATATGGGGACACGTGTGTTGGTGTTTGAGTGTCATATGTCTATGTGATGGCTGTTGGTACAACTCTGGGTAGGAAAGAGTGCAGTGGCCAGGGCCCAAGGGTCCAAGGCAAAGACTTGTTGACTACGTGTATGTGTATGTGCACACACAAGTGTGTGTGGGGAGGAGGCAGTATGCAGGCAGGACTGTCTGTGCTAAGGAGCTGTGTGTGCCCATAAACATGTGATATTTTGATGTGACATTAGGTATGCACATTATTTATGCAGGGTGTGTCTGTGTCTGGTGGTGTGTGTGTACTGAATTTAATTGGATGTGTGTGTGCTTAGAGAGGTGAGTATAGGGTATGAGAGGTGCGTGTGGGAGGTTGAGTGTGAGTGTGGTGTGAAGCATGGGTGTGTGAGCTGGATGACTTTTCTGTGTGCTGTGGATTATGTGATCTTTTCTCCCTGTGAGCTGTTTATGTATGAAGGGTGTCCAGGGAGCAAGGGTCTGTGTGGGGGTGAGGCAGTGTGGAGGCCTGTGGAGGGTGCTGCAGAGGGTGAGGGTATGTGTGTATAAGGTGTTTGGGGTGAAGAACGAGGTGTGTGATGTTCGTTCAAGTGTGCAGAATACAGCAGGTGTCCCAAAAATGTGTGTGTGTGAGGAGGGCTTGACTGCCACCCTGCCCTTGCTTTCCTCCCAGCTAGGTCCCCAGAGATGCCCAAGCCAGGCTGCCTCTACCCTTTGCCCTTCATTCTCCTCGCTTTCACCGGGGCCTTTGTCTTGGGTTTCCGGTTGAGCAGGCGCTGGACAGGCGGGCGGCGGGTGCTGCCGAGGGCCGGGAGCCTTCATTCTTTTCGTCTGAGCCTGTCTCGCGTTTGGGACCAGGGTTGGAAGGGGTGGAGAGGATGCCCGTGTCTCGGGGTCACTGTGCTTCGCTACCAGCTCACAGCGTTCTGCAGAGGGTGGTGGTTCAGGCACAGGTGCTGAGGCCCTGGGTGGCATCCCCGTGGCCCCTTCTTGACACAAGAGCAGCTGGGGCTGGGCTTGGAGTTGGACGGGTTTGCCAACCGTGAGGTCTTAGTCGTGAGTGTGGCCCAGTGCCCTTCCTGCTCACGTCATCTCCAGGGTGTGAGCAGCCCTGTTCCCTCTTCTGTAGGTGCCTGGAGAGGGTTCCTGGGCTGGGAGACAACCAAGAAGATCTCAACCAGTCTCCACTCATATTGACCCCACATCTGATGGGGGGATAGTTTCTGTCTGCCCAGGGCTTTAATCTAAAAAAGGAGGCCTGATCACACCTTCTGGGACCTTCTTGTTTGATGGACCCAGTAGGAGGATCCAGGTCATACTCTCCAGAGAAAGCTATGGGGAGACCTTAGTGGGCAGCTTTCCAAAAGGGACTCGAGAGCACGAAAAGACAGGACTCCTGATGGTTGGGAGCCACAGAGACCATCAGAGTCAGTCAGGGGAAGGGGCTCAGGGCCACTGCCTCAGCACCACATTCCAGAAGGTTCTCTGAAGTGGGTGAGCTTGAGCTGAGCCCTGGAGGGGATGTAGAGAAATACAGCCCGAGGAAGGAAGGCTGAGGAAGATTCTGGCCCAGTTGGAAGAAAGGGATCTTGAAGGCTGTTGAACATTCCCAAGCAATACTGTCTGACTTCAGGTGGCCATCTCTGGGCCTCCCCCCTTCTCAAGTTTTCATGTTTGGCCCATCCCGATTGGCCAGAATCATCATTGTCATTATCTTCATCATCAGCATTAGGCAGCTCTTTCCAGATTCCAAGCTCCTTTCACAAATGTCTCCTTTAACAGATGAGCTCATTCCATTGTGTCTGAAAGCATTTACTGAGCACCTGCTAGGCCTCAGGCAGGCACGGTGTTTAGTGCTGGGGGTATAGCAGTGACCAGACAGGCCTCATGGGGCTCCCACTTTCTGTGTCTAAGGAGCCCCGTCTTTGTGGCCCATCCACACTGTCAGCCCCTCCAACCCTGGGCAGACGGCCCTCTGCCTGTGTTTTCCTGCAGCCTGATGTGCACTTGATGTGCTGCGGGCAGGCATCCCCTGGTGTAGGGGTCTGGCTCCCACTAGAACACGAGCTCTTCAGAGGCTGGGCAGGGTCTGTCCATCCCATGTGTCCTGAACTGGGCTTAGCATAGTCCAGATGCTCATACTGATCATCAGAGGTCCCAACCCCCTGGAGGGTTGGCAGCCCTGCTGCCATCTAGGGAAACTGAGGCCTAGAGTGGGAGGTCTTTAGGGAGCCTCCTCTTAAGACCCTCCTTTGCCCAGTGTTGCCAGAGACCAAGAGAGGTCAGGTGACTTGTGCAGGTTTCACAGCAAGGTGGCGGGGCTGGTCCTAGAATACAGCTCTCTGGCTGCCAGGCTGGGCTCCGGCCCCAGCACCATGCTGCTCTCTGGCTGGCCTCCGGGCTGCCTGTGGCGGGTAAATGATTATTAATGACCCCCCTGGCAAGGAGACAGGAAACATTTCCCGACCACAGCTGGGGACCTGCTCCCTGCCAGCCCCAGCCATCCATACCCGCCCTGACCATGGGTCAGCATTGATGTTATCACTATGCCGCCTTGGCCTTCTGTCTGTCTTCCTGCCCATCTGACTTCCACCTCCCTTTCCTCTAAGGGATAAAGGACAAGACAGAACAGAGCTTTCTCTTTCACATCTCTGTCTCCAATTTGCTTCATCTCCACCTTCCCCCTTGCCCCAAACCAGCTGGAAGTATCCTTTCCTCCAGGAAGTCTTCCCTGAATGCACCACCATCCCCTTCTTCCAGTGGCCTTGTCCTGGGCTCTGGTCACTGAATCTCCCTCATTGCAGACTCTGGTCTCAGTCTGATGGTTTGCTCTGATGGTCCTAAGGCTGGGCTGGTGACTTCCTGTGTGGCCTGTCCTCAGTTGCTGTCTAAGGACTGACACGTGGAGTATTGTCCCAGATGCTTCCTCCAGGAAGTCCCCAGCCCAGTTCAGGGACTCTCACTTCCTCTGACTATCCCAGTGCTCCCAGTCCGTGCCACAACTTTGTACTGCCAGACCTTTATGAGCACCTACTATGTGCCCAACAGAGATGGTAGGCAGAGAAAACACAGTGCAGACCTTAAACTGCAGCCACACATTGCCCCAAGTCTGAGCAACAAGGCATCTGCCTCTTGGCAGGTGGACAGACCCAGGTACCAGGGCCAGTGGTGGTCAGGTGATGGGGTGATGGAGGGGCACAGACACAGATGGATGCTGATAGACTGTGGGGAGGGCAACGCTGGAGAGAAACTTGGGGGCCATGTTGGGATGGGACAGGGGCCCCTAATTCAGCCCAAAGTTGCAGGGAAGGCAAGTTGGGGAGCTTCCAGGAGGAAGTATAGCTAAAGCGGGAGCTGAGGGATGAGCCAGGAGAGAGTTCTGGACAGAGAGAAGGAGAGAATCGGGAATGTGAAGGCTTGCTGGTGACAGACAGAGGGAGGGAAGCGTTCTGTGGAGCAGGATGCTGGACTGCCAGAGCGGCTGAGTGATGGGATGGCTGGGAGGGGGGTGGTGCTGAAGCATCAGGAGATGAGGCTGGTGAGGCTGGCAGGGGCCAAATTGTGCAGGACTTTTATGCCATGTCAAGGGATTTGGACTTTCTCCAGAGGGAACTGGGCACTAGAAGAGCTGAAAGCAGGACAGTGACTGCTCAGACCTGCGTGTTCCGAAGCTCCCTGGGCCCGGGGTGGGGAGTTCATAGAAGGGGTGAGGTGAGAGGCTGGGGCACTTCCTTCAGATGTGGAATGATGAAACTGAGCAGGGAAAAGCCTGAGTTGGAAGGGAGGGGACAGAGGAGCAGAGGTGGAGGAGGAAGCCGGTCAGCTGTAGAAGAGAAGAAGAGAGCGCACCCTGGGGTCTGGGTGGCCGAGTGAGGGGAGACAGGGTTTGAGAGCACATGCCTGGGCCTGGGTCAGGGCCCTCTGTGGAGCAGGTCTCAGGATGGCTTCCCAGGTTAGGCGTTTTGAGGCTAAATGGAGACCAGGAGACCTGGATTCCACTGGGGGTGGCCACATCCTTGTCTGTAGTGTGGGGACTTGGGATCTGCCCTGGGCAAAGAGTGTTCAGCATTCAAAAATTAAAACAATCTGTAAAATGTACTATTTAATAAAATTCAAATTCAAAAATATATGAATACATTTGAAAATGAGTTAAAATGTAATTTATGAAAATGCTAAGCATCATCCGTGAGGGTCTAGTATCAACTGTACCTTCACTGCTTCCCACCCCTTTGGATCTGGCTCCCTTGAAGCCACTGCTCCGGTGCGGCCGGACACCTGCCCTGGGGTGGGGTAGGGGGTGGTCTAGAACCTTCTGGCCTCTCATTCAGGGCACCTCCGCTGGGAAGCCTGCTCTCTGGCTGGTGGTTTCCTGCAGCAGGCATTTTGCTTTTTCTGTCCCTCACCTTGAGGACCCCTTGAACTTCACCCATTTGGGGCAGGGGGGATGGTGAGGGAGTTTCAAGAACCGAGGGTGAGGGGTCGGAGAGAAGTGCCCGCTTTAGGACCCAGTAGGGGTAGGGAGGGAAGGAGGGGAAGTGGGATGGGACAGGGCTGAGGAGTGGGGGCGTGGGGGCTGGGAGGCAGGAGATGTGAGCAAAGCTAAAAGAACAGCATTACTCCCACTTGAATATCTGTATTTCCTAATGTAAAAGTTGCACCATTTCTGAAAGACCAGATGTTGAGGTCCCATCTTACAGTCTCAGGATTGGGCACTGCTTGGCTCCTACTGTCCAGTGATCTTGCATAGCACCACTTTTTAGGCTGCATTTTCTCACCTGTAAAAAGAGGAAGTCGGGTGAGATGAGCTCTCAGGAGCATCTGGCATTGTCAGTTTGTGGGGTTCCAGCTTTTCATGGCTCTTAACTCTCAGCCAGGCCTGTGTGGATGCCTGGCTGTGTGGTTCTGACATTCTGTGACTTTAAGATGCTGAGACTCTAGGAGCCGAAGAAGCAGACTTTCTGTGATTCTAAGATTCTAGGATTTGATGATTCAATGATTCTAAATGGGGTTTCTGGGAAAAGCTGCAACCACCTGCCTCATTAATGTTGATGTTCAGTTATTAAAAATATAGCGAGAAACAATGGAGACAGCTTGGGGCCAGGGGCGGCCCCCACCCCCAGGGAGGGAGTGGAAGAGGGGCTGGGTTGGCAGTTAGTGGGGAAGGAGACCCTCTCAGTCTGGGTTGCACAGACCGTTTCTCCTACACCAGCAGAACTGGGGTACCTGCACATGCGAGGTCCACCACTCCCTAAGCTTGCAGGGTAAGGGGTCATTTCCTTCATCCCTCTGTCCCTAATCATTTCAGACCATGGCAGAGAGAGGAGTGCCCTTTCCTCCCGATCCCTAAAGCCTGTGGGAGAAATGTCCACAGTAGAGGAAGGAGAGGCCTGCTCACCCCCACCCCCTCCTTCCCTGGCAGCCCCGGCCTGAGGGGGAAAACAGGACATGAACACTTCCTGGACACAGACATGGGAATGCACGAAGCTCTGCCTGTGAAGCTCAAGTACAAAGGGCCTCCGACTAGGGCAGAGGCCAAGCAGCTAGAGGGGCAGTGTGGGCATCGGTTAGGGACCCATCAGCACCCCTTGAGGACAGGCCAAGGAGAGAGGACCCTGGGGGTGGCTGTGAGAAGGACTTAAGGAAGGGAGGTCCCAGGCTAGGGGGCCTGAAGGGCTAATGACTGATGGGGGCTCAGGCCACCAGCCCAGCACAAGGCCAGCTCACTGGTCCAGCAGTTCGTTGCCTCTTGGGTTGTGCACAGTCTTAGCACCACACCAGAGGTGGGGAAAGAACCTCCAGGTAGGGGAGAAAGATCTCAGCCCTCTAGACAGCCCACCCCGGCCAGGTCCCTCAGAGCTCAGTAGCGCTGTCCAAGACCCAGCCTGATGGGTTCACGGATCCCGGGACAGAGGCTGGGACCCAGACCCATCACACAGCAGGGCCTGAAAGTACAGGCAGGACATGGGTCAGGGGGAGAGCGCCTTTGTCTGTCACCTGCCATCTTTTCCCTCCCACAGGCCAGGAGGCAGGTGGGGTGGCGATAATTGCTCACTGTCATCTACGAGGCCACATGGTCTACCACAGCCTGTCTTGGCGCTGAGGCTAGGGTCCCTAGCAGGGAATCCCTCCCCAGCTGCCCAACCCACAGGCGGCCTCCCTGGGGCTCCCCTCCCTTGTCTTCCTGCTGCACCCCTCACTCTCCTCTGCTCCTCCCTGGGCTCTCTCCCCATCCCTATAAGCTTCTGCCTCTGGCCATCTTTGTATGTCAGTGTCTCCAGAAGATTGTTAGACTTGGAAGGGCCCTAGGAGATCATCGGGTCCACCCCTTTTATTCCTCAGGTGAGGACGGTAGCTCAGAGAGGGGAGAGTCCTGTCCGAGGCTGCACAGTAGGCTACAGTGGAGCCCAGGTCATGGAGGTGCAGTCTTGGCGTCAGGCATCTAGGGTTTCAGGACTGCCTGTGTCACGGCCAACCTGACAGGCTTCTCTCCTCAGGTCTGAGCTGTTCTCCCTTCTTTTCCCTTGCCCGCTTCCCTGCTGCCTGGCTGACCCCTACCTTGGGCAGACACTGCCCATGGGACACAGACCAGAGCCTAGGACTCTATGACTGGGGTGCCCACCCTTGCACACATGGACACACAGACACTTGCAACTGTATATAAGTCCTAGGTGCAAACCTCTATTGTGTAGTTAGGAGGCTGTCCTGGAACCTAGTTTCTCTTCCTGCGAGGCGCTGCACACCTCTTCCAGAAAGCCCCCAGGGACTTCTCTGCAGAGTCCCTTTCCCACCAGTCCCTTTGTGATAAGTGAGTTCTGTTGAGCCTAGGTTCCTCCTCTGTGACCCCAAGGACATGGCGGAGTCTCCCTCTGGCCCTGGAGCCCCTCCTGCAGTGTTCCCTCCTTCTGTCTCCAGGAGGGGCTCGGCTTCCTGTGGCTGGGTGGGGAGAGTCCTGAGGTCCCCAGAGGACAGTGGGACAATGGGGAGGCCGTGACAGATGAGACATTGCGTCTTTCCCAAAGTAGGCTCCACCCTACCCTGACCTCCTGGCCAGTGTCTGGGGCATAACCCTGGCATGTGGGTCCCTTAGGACTAGGGTCCTGGTCTGACTGTCTCCCTCCCCCTCCCCCTCCCTCTCAGTGCAGAGGTCACAGCATCAGAGCTCCTGACCCAGCAGTAGCTCTCTAATTGGAAATCTGTGGAGTCCTGGTCCCCAAGGTGGCAGCAGCATATTAACAGGATGGTGCAGACTCCTGGAGCCTCTGGTAGGGGTGAGCTGGACTGCTCTGAGTAGGAAGGTGATAAACATGAAGTTTGGGGTAGGATTATGGAGGCACTGTGAATGCCTAGCTGAGACTCCCACCCCCAATCCTGTCACCTTCCCTGTGCTTGAGCTGGGTGACGGGGAGCCAGAGGGCATGGGGCAGGAGCCCCTCCAGGGAGTGGTGGAGGACCTGGGGTGCAGTTAGAGTTGAGTGAAACTAGCACTGCCTCTTCTCAGCTCGGGGAGGGGGCTGTCCCAGGGCAACTCAGTGGCGGCGGTGGGTGGACCATCGGAGGCCAGGGTGGAAAAGAAGGCTTAGGCTTGTGGACAAAGGGATGGGCCCTTAGGTCAGACACTTATCTTGGCCCGCGTCATTTCCTCTGCCGGACATGGCTGGGTTAGCGGGGTCATCACACAGAGGGAAGGAACAGGCCGAGCCAGCGCACATAAGGCCCTGCAGTAGACTCAGGCACATGGTGACCTTGCCACGCCCTGGGCTGCAGGCAGTCCCCCACTGAGGCCGAGCCATGGAGCCACAGTCACCTGGGAGATGGTGCCGTCTAGACCACCACCCCCTCAGCCCCTAGACCCAGGCATCCTTGGCAACACTTGGGCCCAGCTGAAGGCACTGCTGAGGAGAGAGACCCCACAGGATACAGGCACACGTGGGACAAGCAGACACTCTGCCAGAGCCCCCCCCCACAAGCGTGCACACACCAGGTGCAGCTACTGTCACCCTGAGGGTGACCCAAGGAGAACCGCAGATTCCAGCAGGTGTCCAGAGCCTGAGTGAAATGAAGGGAGCTCCAGACAAGGAACCCAGAACTGCCCGCACCGCCCAACCACCCCCCGGCCCCCGCTCCCACCCCACGCTGACTTGTGCCCTCCCCACCAGCTCGCTGAGTGCCCGAGGCTGTTTATTTCCTAGCAGGGATGGGTGTCTCATCCCCACCCGCTCCCCCTCCCCACCACACTCTTGCCAAGCTGCCAAATCAAATCAGCCCCTGCGCTCGCGCCAGGCGGGCATGGCGGCCAGCAGCTGACGGGAACGAAGCCAGGCTCAGAATATCCCGCCGCCTGTGCCTGTCCGATGCCTGGGTGCGCTTGTGGGTGGGGGTGGGGAGGGACAGCCGGTCCCTGGGCAGCGCCTCCCAGAGTGGATCCGATTCTGGATGCCCCTGGCTGGTGGGCTCCCACAAACGAGTAAGCAGGTCCTGGTGTCTTCCAGCCCATGAGGAGCTGTGGAATAGAGCTGATAGGATGCAGGTTGGGGGTCCGACTGGAGCCCAGACATCTGGGCACTGGGCTGGGCTTGGGGACTCACATGTATGATCCCATTCACTTCCCAGCAACCCTAGCTGAGAGCCCAACCCAGTGGCTGTGAGCTGGACAATACAAACCCCATTTTATAGACGGGAAGCTGAGGCTCAGACAGCAGAGTGAAGGGAGAGAAGCAGAAGCGGAGGGGACCTCAGGAGGGGTAACAGTGTGGTCATGTCCACCCCTGAGGAGCCCCAGGCTGGAGGAAAGAGTTTGGCTCTATTCTCAGAGTTGAGGGACTGAGAACAGACCAGAGCCAGACGCGCTCATGGGAAGCAGGACCATCAGGCAAGGCTCCCTGGAGGAGGCCGCCTGTGGGAGACAGGAGGTCCTGAGTCTGCTGGGGGCTGGTGGAGCGGCAGCCTGGGGAGACGGGGGAGGCCTCAGCCGCCCCATCTGGCCAGCCTCAGCCCCTGGCTTTCTTGTCTCTGCAGCCAGCCGGGACCTCCTTGCACAGGAGCCAGTGCCCCCGGGGAGTGGAGAAGGCACATTGCAGGTGAGACTCAGCGGAGGGAGGGAGGCCTGGGGTGGGCTTCGGGGTGGGGGCTGGGGGCGCAGGCTGGGGGCCAGTCTGAGCGCTACCCCCACCCCTGGGAGGACTGGGAGGCTGGAGCTGAATCCCAGCCCCACCCCCTCCAGCAGACCAAGACCACCTCTCCCTCCCTATTCCTGCCCAGAGTTCCCTCCCCATGAGGATTCACCCTCCTACGGAGTCACCTGGGTGTCACTGGGGCTCCTCCCTCATCCTCCCCACCCTCACCCAACAACTCCCTGTTGATTCTCTGCCCTGAGTATCTGGTGAACTCCTCTCCAGCTCTCCCGCTGCCTGCCCTGGTCTGGGACGGGCCACTTTTCCCCTGGATGGCTCACTGGCTGTCTCCTCTCAGTTGCCCGCCTTCTCCAAGTGACTGCCAGAAACATCTTTCTAACACACAAACCTGAACTTGTCACTTTCCAGCTTAAAAATTCTCCATGCTCCCCCTGCAGCCCCAGCCAGCTCACAGTTCCCCCTTCATTTGCTCCTGCCTCCCTAGCACCACTCCGGCTGGCCTCTTCCCCCTTCAGCTTCCCAAATCCTTCTGGGCTCAGCTCTAGCCTCACCTCCTCCAGGAAGCCCTCCCTGCCTTTCACGCTCCCTCCTCTGAGCTCTCCTGCTTTGGCTGTCAGCTGCTGGGACATTCTGCTGCCTGTGCCATGAACACCCTATTTTCTCCATCTTGTGACTGGGTTGTCTCCCCCTCTGAACTGTGAGCACCCTGAGCCCAAGGATGTGCCTTGTTCATTCCTGAGTCTCCCACCACCTTCCAAAAGGTGCCTGAGGAGGGCTCAGCGAGCACCTTTCCTTTGAGATGAGGGGTGCCATCTCAGTCCCTAACCATGCCTTTGGGGGGGCCCTCATAGGAACTGTCAAGTGTCCATGGGATCCTGAGTCACAGTGGGGTGGGCGGGGGTTGGTGAAGGTTGGCACAGAGGAGGGGTGTGTGTGAGATCAAAGAGCCTTTGATGAACCTCCCCTGTTCCCTGGGGTCCTGGCTGAGAGGAAAGGGAGACTGTGGCTGTATCAGCCCCTCCTCTGGGCCAGGAGCTGTAGATCCACTTCCTTGTTTAACCCCCATGACCTCCCTGGAAGGCAGGGGCTGTGATTCTTCTACTTAGGGGAAGCTGAGGCCCAGTGGGATCTCACAGGGAGTAAGTGAATCAGAGGCAGAGCTGAAAGTGGACCTATGTCACGTATTCAGCCCTGGCTCTCTCCCTGCCCTGGGGTGAGATGGCTGAAGATGCCCCTAGGGCCCAGTGGGGTCAGCATGGGCTCACTGCTGGGACATGGAGCCCAGCCCTGAGGATGTGCCTGCAGCTGGGTGCTAGGTGAGGGAGAGAGGGGGGACCTGGAGAGTCATTATTAATTTATTTCTGGCCATGACATTCCCTGTGGGGCGCGGGCTCCCCCGGGAGCTGGGACAGATGGTGTTCCTGGGAGCCAGCAGTGTCTCGGCAGCCACTGCCACCCGCCAGGAAAGACTGGATTTGTCATCCTCCTGGGAAGCTGAGAGGAGAGAGGGCTTTGGAGAAACAGCCTATCCTGGGCGATGGGAGCGGGGCTGCAAGGGCAGGAGCCGGGCCCAGGCTTCTGGTTTCTTTCTCTGTGCACAGCCCCCTCTCCCTTGGCCCTGCTGCCTGCAAGTTCAAGTTCTGCCTCCTTCCTCACCCTCCCCACGAGGCTTCCCCAAATCATTTCTATTTGTTCCTGCTGCCTTTCCTTCGCCTGGGTCCCGCTGCCCCCTCTCTCAGCCCGAAGATATGGGCTATGAGCCCCCCCGGGTCTCATTTCTTTCTCCCCAGTCCCACACCCATCACAAAGATGGCAGGTGTCTGCCTGGCTTCTGAGCAGTGCCTGGTGTGTTTCTGGGTTCACTTAGCACCCCTTTCTGGGTGCCTGGTCCCATGCTCAGCCCTGCTGGAAAGAGGTTGCTGCCCCTGGGGACCCCCTAACACAGAAAGGCTAGGACTGGAGAAAGTAGGAACCCTAGGGTGTGGCTCAAACTATTGGGACCCCTGGAGGGAGAGAGGGATGGGAGACTGATGAGGAGCCTCCTGTGAAGGTGGAGCCTGGGGAGATGAATGCACTCATCCAGTGGACAGACTGTGGGGTCAGGTGGACATGAGTTCAAGTCTTAGTTTCACCACTTCCTAGGGGTGTGACCTTGGGCCAGTCCCTTAACCAACCTGAGGATCAGTTCCCTCACCTGTCAAAAGGGGATAAGAAGCTTCACCATCATTGGACACAATCACTATATTGGATGTAATAATCACGACAGACCTGTTGGGAGAAGTTACAAAGATAGTATGTGTGAGGTGCCTGCCCCAGGCCTGGCCCACAGAGAGTCCCCGGAGGGAGTTGGCAGCCTGCCTGCTTCCCTCAAGGGTGAGATCCTTGGAGCCAGGTCTAGATGGCTCTGCTTTGTGAGACCAGGTGCCCCACGGGGCTGGGTGGGCACAGCTCATTCTCCTGCCGCTGGCAACACAACAGCCACGAGAGTGGGACTGCCGGCTCCCATGCCCTCTCAACAGGTGTCTGTTCAGCACACCTTCTTCAGATGGCTCCCTGGCCCCTGTGCCAGCTGGCCGGCTTGGAGGAGGGGCTCTTCAGGCACCATCTGGAATCCTTCAACGCCAGAGCCATTACTCTCTCTGGATGTCAGGGCTGAGGCAGTTCAAGCAGTGAGTCGAGCACTCTGGGTGAATGCCCTCCCTGTGCTGGCTCTCAGGGCCCAGACGAGGGTTAGGAAACCCAGCTGGGGCAGGGGCTGGGAAGAGGCAGCCAGGAACAAGTGCACGGGTATCCACACCGAGCGCCCTAGTGCTCGCCCAGCACTGGCTCCTCTGTGGCTTCCCACTGGAAGAGGAAAGGCCACACCTTTGCCATGGCATTGACAGCTGTACCTGCTGGACCCCCTCCTGTCCACCCCTTGCCCCCAGACATGGCAGTGGTCACTTCTGGGACACCTGCTCTTCCTGATCTCTCTGACTTTGTTCACACTGGCACCTCTCTTTGGAATGCCTTTCCGTTTTTCCTCTACCTACTTTTGGTGCTAGTGGTAAAGAATCCGCCTGCCAATGCAGGAGACAGGAGACTCAGGTTTGATCCCTGGGTCGAGAAGACCTCCTGGAGGAGAGCATGATAACCCACTCTAGTATTCTTGCCTGGAGAATCCCATGGACAGTGGAGCCTGGTGGGCTACAGCCCACAGGTCGCAAAGAGCTGAACAAGACTGAAGCGACTTAGCATGCAGGCATACACGTGCTCCTTTTTCAAGCCCCAGATTAGATGCCACCTCCTTTGTGAAGTCCTCTTAGATTGCTCCCTCCACTTCAGGTCAAGTTGCCACCTCCTGGGCACTCATACCTCCAAGCTTCACTGAACTTACAGTCAGACAACTTGTTACACCATGTGGTTATATATCCTTTCCCATATAGTTGTAAGTATCTGGCTGGTAGGAACCAAGGCTGAGTCTTCTTAGTCTCTCCTGGGCTCATTTGGGGCCTGGCATAGGCCTGGTGTATAGTAGGTGCCTGATAAATGCTTCTTGACCGAACGAGAATGGCTATGAGATGAGGGTGAAGTAGTTCTAAGAACTGTATTGTGGTATTGGGTGCAGTCTTGGTGACTTCCTGGAGGGGGCACCTTAGAACCTTGAAGGATGAGGAGGGTTAAAGTCAGTGACTAATGAGACCAGAGATCAGCTGGATAGTCAGGGAGGTCTACATGACTGGCTTCTGAGAGGACCCTGAGGGCAACGGGACGGGGACTAGGCATACAGAGAAGCCTGGAGCAGGGACTCAGAGAGGGCTGCAGGAGGCTGGCTCTGTGCTGAGAACCCAGCTCCAAAACCCTCTTCGCCCTTGGGTCCTGGTCTGAGGAATGCTTGATCTCCGAGTCTAGAGTGAGGCTGAGGCCAACAATGGTGAATAAGTGGGCCCTGGGCTAGCCATAGGCAGCGGCAGGAGCCAAGGTGGTGCTGTTGGGTAGGATTGCTATGGGGGTTGGGAAAGGCTTCGAGGGTGAGAGGAGCAGCTTGTGCAAGGGCATGTGGGTAGGATGTCCCTGGGTCTGCACAGGAGAAGGCCAACATGTCAGTGGAGCCCAGGTTACTGTGCCAGGAATGTTGGGGTGAGGCTGGAGGGGCTGCTGCAGGCAGCTCTTCCCATGCTCATATTTAAGATTCTTAAGTGACTGCTCCGAGCTGCCAGTACTCTTGCCTGGAAAATCCCATGGACAGAGGAGCCTGGTAGGCTGCAGTCCATGGGGTCGCTAAGAGTCAGACATGACTGAGCGACTTCACTTTCTCTTTTCACCTTCATGCATTGGAGAAGGAAATGGCAACCCACTCCAGTGTTCTTGCCTGGAGAATCCCAGGGACGGGGGAGCCTGGTGGGCTGCCATTTATGGGGTCGCACAGAGTTGGACACAACTGAAGCGACTTAGCAACAGCAGCAGCAGCTCCGAGCTGGGAGACCTGCCAGCCTCCTCCTGGATTCCGCACATCAGGAGCAAGTGGCCTCAAAGCTGCCCCACGGCCTGCAGGGAGCTGCTGCCAACAAGTTGGCCGTAGCATCTGGTGTCCACGGGAGCCCCCAGGCCCTGCCATCTGTCTGCGCCCACCTGTCAGGCTGCACAGGCCCAGGGTGTGCAGGGACCTGGGCCAGGGAGGCAATCTCAGCTGCCATCCCAGCCTGTCTGTCTGTCTGTCCATCCATCTGTCCACATCCCTGACTGACCAAGGACGAGGCAGAGGTGGGCAGACGCAAGTCCTGCCGTTGAAGAAACCTAGTCTGCAGGGGCAGGCATCAAGCGCCAGGCATTTACACCCAGGGAAGACACAGCTGAGCCTGGGCCAGACTTGTGGGCCAGCCAAGGCCCTGGGTGGTCCCCTCAAGTGCTTGAAATGGAGGCTCAGAGGAGGTGGGGACTGGCTCCGAGGCAGATAGCAGGTCAAGGCCGATGCTGGGCCAGATGCTGTGGCCCCAGGGCTGGACGAGGCGCCTCTGGCTGGCCCCTCCCCCACCACCCTGCCTGGCCCTTGGCTGTAAACACAGAGAGAACAAGTTCCGTTTCCCGGGAAATATTTATCTCAGGCCGTGTGGGGAGCGTGCGCTGGCCTCAGCCTGTTCTTCCTGCGGGCTGGCCTGGGGCAGGAGGTGAGGGGGCTTGGTGGCCTTGGGGGGCAACCTGTGGGGCCCCGGAAGGCTGAGCCAGGAAGGGTGTGCCCTGCGGCTCCCACCGGAGCTGGAGTCAGAATGCCGGCGTGCGCGGGGAGAGGAGGCAGTTGATAGGAGAGAAGCCGCCGCATAACCTCGCCTCTGTCGCGTTCCTATTTTCATCCCTGTCAACCCGTCTCTGCCGGTTCCTGCCTCTAAGCCTTTGCTCCTGTCTGCTGCCCCCACCTGGGATGCCGTTTCTTCCACTTCCTTGTATGCCCCAGTTCTCAGCTGGCTTCCTCTGGGAAGTCTTCCCTGACTCCCTAACCCCATAACCCTTTGTCCTCCCTGCCCAGGAGCCTGTCCTTCTGCTCTGGGTCCCAGCAGCTTCAGACCGAGCCCCACAGATCAGTGAAGGTCTTGTTCCAAGCCGCTCAGACAGTCCAGGCAGCTGTGTCCAGGCTGCCCAAGAGTACCCTTCCTGGGAAACACAGGTCTGGGCCCCCTGGGGGTGAGGCAGGGCCCAGAGGTCACCTTTCAGTGATTCAGGACAAGCCCAGGCACGCGAGGGAGCCAGGCTGATTGAACGGGGTGCAGGGGAATCCCACATGGGCCCAGCAAGGATGGGGGCTGGTAGAGGGGCCCCAGGTCCCTGCCAGGCGGTGGGGGCAACTCTTGGGCTTTAGGCTGTGTATCCCTGACAGGGGCCCTGACAACAGGAAATCCTTGAAGGAACAGGCAGTGGCTGAGGACTCTAAGCACAACAACAGGAAGCAGCCTTGACATGGGGCAGCAGCTCTGGCGACGGGACCCGGTGGGGTGGGGGTGGGGCAGCTGATGGGTTCCAGGGTGATGCCCAGGGTGACACCGAGACACTAGCAGTGGGGCAGCGGGGCTTCTGCTGGGTGACGCCGAGTTTGTGAAATCATGGGACTGTGTGGAGAGTGGGCGAGTCACTGAGTGTGACACCACTTGTCCAAGACTGTGTGAGACAGTGGACATGCTAGTGTGACCCTGTGATATTGATTGTGTGATGCTGAGTGATTCCAAGTGTGGCACTGAGGGTGTGGCACCGTGGGGATCAAATACGCAAACGCAGGTGAGTGATACTGTGCAGTAACAAGTGTGGTGCTGAGTTTGGGGGCTCAAGTGTCTGACACTGAATTGTCAATGTGGGCCCCAGGCATATAGGGAGGCTGAGTGTGCAGCCAAGGGTGTAACACAGAGTGACATCATGTGTGAAAACCAGCGTGTGATACTGTGCAATCCCGTAATGCTTGTGACAGTGTGAGCTGTTAGCACACAACCCTGTGTAAAGTGCTGTCATGGGAAGACCCTGATGGGTTCAGGCAGGGAAGTGACATGGTCTAATTTATGATTTTGAAAGAGTCTATACTCTTGCTGCAGAGTGTATGGTGGGGAACCAGTTGGAGGGGCTGAGAGGAGGTAGGCAGAGAGTTGAAGGCTATTGTAGCCACCCAGGCTGGAGACGGTGGTGCCTGGGCTAAGGGGAGGGCAGAAGAGTTGGAGAGAAATGAACAAACTTTGGAGATATTTGCAGGTAGAAATGACAGAACTTGCTGATGAATCAGAGGATGAACCAGAAGGAAAAACGGAGAATGGCTCCCAGGTTTCTGATTTGAAGAACCAAGGGATAGCTGGTGGTGATGTTCCTGGGAAAGGCATGGGGTGGGAGAGGACAAGGAGACAGAAATCGACAGATCTGTTTGGGATGCAAGTCAGACATCCAGGTGATGGGCAGCTGAGGCCAGGCTGGGGATATATTTGTGAGCCAGTGGGTAGGGCTGATTTATTAAACCACAGACTTGGCTGGGATGACCTAGGGAGAAACAGTGGGAGAAGAGGTGAGGACTGAGGACTGAACCCTGAGGTGCAGAGCTGCAGCGAGACAGAGCAGGAGCGGCCAGGGAGGTGGAGGAGACCAGATGGGCTGAAGCTGGGAGTCAGGGAGCAGGAGAGGTTCAATAGGGTGAGTTGCTGCCAAGCCGCCAGGTAAGGTGGGAACAGGGAGATCGTGCTGGGCTGGGCCACGTGCTCAGCTGAGCCAGACAAGAACCCTGTTGATGACAGGGTGGGGCCAGAAGCCAGATGGCCTGGGCAGGTGGTGAGTGGCGGTGAAGACAGAGCGTAGTCAGTCCTCTGGAGACCTTTGGCTGTGAAGGGATGCAGAGAGGACGTGTAGTTGCTCCAAAGGGGCAACTCTGTGTTACACCCTTGGCTGCACACTCAGCCTCCCTGAGGTCAAGGGAGAGTACAATTTTTTCTTATTATGGAATATGTTAAACACACAATGCTTGGGAGAATAATACAATAAGCTGGTCATATACCCATCACCCAAATATAACGGTCATTAAGATTTAGACGTATTTAGTTCATCGATCCCTCCTTTTTATTTTCATTTTCCTTTCTTGAAATATTTTGAACTGTGGTTAAAATACGCATAATATAAAATTGACCATCTTAATTATTTTTAAATAGAGAGTTCAGTGGTGTTAAGTACATTCGCAGGGATGTGCAACCATTTTCCAGAACACTTTTCATTTTGCAAAACTGAAACTTATACCCATTAAACATCTCCCTCTCCCTCTAGCCCCAGGTAACCACTATTCCGTTTTCTGTCTCTATGACTCTGACTCTCCAAGGTATCTCATATGAGTGGAATCATATAGTATTTGTCTTTTTGTGATTCTCATTTCATTCAGCATAATGTCCTCAATTTTCATCCAGGCCATGCCATAACATATGTCAGAATTTCCTTCCTTTTTGAGGCTAAATAACATTCTATTGTATATAAACCACATTTTATCAGTTCATCCCTTGATGTACACTTTGGTTGCTCCACCTTTTTAAGGATAATGATGCTGTGAACATGGATGTACAGATGTATCTTTAAAATCCTGATTTCGGTTTTTTAGATACATACCCTGAAGGGGAATTGCTGGATCACATGATAATTTAGTCTTTAATTTTGAGGAACCACCGTACTATTTTCCACAGCAGCTGTACAATTTTACATTCCCAGTGATGGTGTACCAGGGGTCCAGTTTCTCTACATCCTCACCAACATTTATTTTCCTTTTTTTTTTTTTTTTTAAATAGTGGCCATTGCAATGAATGTGAGGTGGTATCTCCCTGTGGTTTTGATTTGTGTGCCCTGGTGATTAGTGATGTCGAACATCTTTTCACGTGTTTGTCAGCCATTTGTACATCTTCTTTAGAGAAATGTCTATTTAAGGTCTTTGCCCATTTAAAAATCAGGTTGTTTATTTTGTGGCTGAACTGTAGGGCTTCTTTGTATATTCTGGATACCAACCCCTTATCAGACATAGGATTCGCAAATATTTTCTCCCATTCTGTAGGCTCTTTTGCTGAAGTATTTTAATGCAAATCTCAGAAATGATGCCATTTCATCAAAGGTGGGTATTTTTAAGGTCCTGGATGACACGAGGCAGTGCAGCCCAGAGCCAGCTCGGAACTGTGTGTGTGTGAGTCCGTGTGAGGGTGTGTTGAGGACCTTGGGAACACGGTGTGTGAGTGACACTGAACGTGGGCCTCACCCTGAGTGAGGACCCAAGGGATAGTTTCACTGTGTGTGGCCCCGTGACACTCAGTGATGTGTGGCACTGTTGCTGCTGCTAAGTCACTTCAGTCGTGTCCGACTCTATGCGACCCCATAGACGGCCGCCCACCAGGCTCCCCTGTCCCTGGGATTCTCCAGGCAAGAACACTGGAGTGGGTTGCCATTTCCTTCTCCAGTGCATGAAAGTGAAAAGTGAAAGGGAAGTCGCTCAGTCGTGTCTGACTCTTCGCAACCCCATGGACCACAGCCTACCAGGCTCCTCTGTCCATGGGATTTTCCAGGCAAGAGTACTGGAGTGGGGTGCCATCGCCTTCTCCAGTGTGGCACTGTGGACACCATGAAATGACTGTGTGTCACTGAGTGTGTGGGACATGCCCTGTGATGGCAGCAGCGATCGTGTCCTCCCCGTTGTCACCCTGAGCCGATGAGTGTGACACACAGAGTGGATGCTGCATGGGATGAGAGGAGTCACGCGTGTGTTGTGAGTGACAGGGGTGTGATTGTGTGGGATCAGCCCCAGCCTCGGCTGCTGACCATCAGACAGAGGACAGACATCACAGAGTGGACAAGTGGGAGCACTCAGTGGGGACAGAAATGGTGTCTGGGCCTAAGTTTGAGCTGGTGTGAGGCCTCCTCCTTTCTCTGAGCTCCCCAGGAAGGCTTCCTGGAGGCAGGGTGGGAGTGCGGCACTGGGATGCTGCAGGTACCCAGTAAGAGGAAGGGCTATGGTGTCTGGATCTGACATTTAGCAGGTCATTTTACCTCTTAAGCCTCAATTCTCTCAAGAACAAAATGGGGCTGGTGGGAGGATTACGTGAAATGGTGCTTTTAAGTGAACACGGTGCCTGGCATGAAGTGAATGCTCAGTGGTCCCTTGGGGAGACCATCTCTTGCATCCCAGTGTCCGGGCACCTGGTGTGATGTGAGCACCAGTGGGTGTGCAGAGGGGCTGAAGGGAATGAATGATGTGTTTTATGTTCACAGCCCTCCGCTTTCCCTCTCCCATCCCTTCTGTCCTCTGCTCAGCGTCGTCAGGACCTCCCCATCCCTTGTTGCTCCCACACCCTCCTCTGCCTGGCTCCTGCCATCCTCACCCGCTGTCAGCCTCCAGCCCAGGCTCCTGCAGCCTCATTCAATTAGGCCGATGCAATTTGCTCAAGAAAAAATGCCATAATGTGGTTATCACACCAGTGGGGGATCTGGCCAGGGTTGCGGTGGGGGGGGGGCTGGTGGGTAGGAGACCCACACTCACAGCTGAGGGCTCAGGTCTGGAAGGGCCTTTCTTTTGGATCCCCACCCACTCCCTTGGGCTCCATTTCGGAGCCCACAGAGGCCAGAGCTTGGATCTCCCCAGCTCCAGGTCCAGAGATCTTGAGACAGAAGCTTGCAATGCCTAGGTTCATTGCATCCATGGAGGGTCCCTGGTCCTCTCCATGTCTCAGTCTCCCCGTCGGACAAGGAGAGTTGTCATTGGTGGGGGTGGAGGTGGGGGCGGGGGTGGTCTCTGATCCTCTGGCTGGCCTAGCTCATCTCTGCATCCCTGATCTGGTCAGTCCCCCTCATGGCTTCCGTAGGGTCTTCTCTTGGGCTTTGGAGAAGGCGGGGTAGAGGGTGGGTGAAGGGGAAAGAACCCCAGAGGGAGTTTGGTGGGAGTGGGAGTCCTCAGAGCCTTATCTTTGTCCAGAGCCAGAGATCCTCTAGTTCCAGGCTGCACACCTGGAGCAGGGACAGGAAGAAAGGGAGCTCTAACCTCACAGGTTGAACTTTACTCACACAGGGTTCCAACAGCACTGAAGCCCAGCTGACACTCGCCCCTGCCCCTCACCAACGCTTGTCCCTCAGGCTGCATTTGCCCAGAGGGTTGCAACTTGCATGGAAGTGCCCTAGCCCCCCGGCTGGGAGCCACTTAGGCAGGACCGCAAGATTCCTCTTGAGTCTTCTCAGTGGCTCTGGGAGAAGTCACCACTTTATAGATGAGAAAACTGAGCCCAAGGAGATGAAAAGCTTGTCCAGTGCCTCACAGATGACGTGTGGCAGGGAAGACTTGGGAGCCCAGGTCTGCCAGAGGTGATGGAGGAGGTGATGGGGTGTGCAGGGCAGGTGAATCAACCTGTGAATCAACCCCACAGGCACAGATACCAACACTCAGCCATAAACTCATTCATTCGTTCAGAGACAAAACCAGCCGCCGATGCACTCAGGTTCCACAGACAATTA
Source organism: Oryx dammah (assembly GCF_014754425.2). Classification (NCBI taxonomy): domain Eukaryota; kingdom Metazoa; phylum Chordata; class Mammalia; order Artiodactyla; family Bovidae; genus Oryx; species Oryx dammah. The sequence continues at coordinate 49,958,831 of NW_024070201.1, read as the reverse complement.
CACACTTGCTGTGTATACCCAGGCCCACGTAGACATCACCAACCCACATCACACCCACAAAGGCCCCTGCATGCACAGATGGCTCACGCACAGACATGGCCTCAGGGGTGTGCTCACACTCCCAGAGTCCCAGACTCACATGCTTTAACACAGACATCCTCCTAATGACCCGAGGGACGTATTCTGCTGTGGTCACATGATGGTCCATAGGGACATGCATGATGGACAGCTGAGGGACAGGCCACACGTGTGCTCAGGTCACCAGCTGAGGAGGAGGAGCTCCTCATAAAGTGGGGGGAAAAGTCAGGTGGGATGAGTGTATCTGGAATTTTGCAGTCAGAAAAGTTAATGCAAAAGCAATTCTAGCGTTCATTTTCAAGACAAAATTGAGAAGGTCTGGAGGAGGGCATGGCAGCCCACTCCAGTATCTTCTGTGGAGAATATCATGGGCAGAGGAGCCTGGCGGCCACAGTCCATGGGGTTGCAAAGAGTCGGACACGACTGAGCGACTAACACACACACTGGTGAGGTAGAGGACAGTCTCATCTTTTTAGGGTTTTGGGGCCTCTAAAGGACCTGCACAGATAGATTCTCACAGGCACAGCAATAGCACGAGATCTCCTGAGCTCATGTGTTTACCGGCCCTGAGCTCTGTGTGTGTGTGTGTGTGTGTGTGTGTGTGTGTGTGTGTGTGTACACATGTGCTCAGTGGCTCCCGGATTCTTGGGATGTGAGGAGGGAAAGTAGGAGAAGTTCCAGAGACTCCGGATGTTTGTTCTGTGGCTTCCTGGGCCCTCCAAAGGCAAATACTTTTGGATGCCAGCCTGCCTGCCCAGGCGGGGTGGGTGGGGTGGTGGGTTGTGTGAGGAGCCTGCCTCTGGAGCCCCACGGACGGGGACCCTGCATAACGATGCTGTGTGACCGAGGCCCACGGCCAGCTTCCCGTGGACTCGGGGGCCCATCACCTCCCCTCTCTGGGGCTCGGTTCCCCCATCTGAAAAATGGAGTCAGAGAGGAGGTGAGACTGGATGGGCCTTCCCCTCGAGACTGAAATCAAGAGACATTCCAGGCCCAGGGTGCAAAAGAGAAAACCAAAGCTGGTGGGGAGATGCTGGAGTCAGGGGAGGGTATGGGGCCCTAGAGCCTGCAGCGTCTCCCCACCAACGACCTCTTCCCTGGAGAAGGGCAGTGCCTCAGAGCTTTGCTCAGGGAGTGGAGGGGGAGGGAGGCCCAGCCTGTGCTGATCTGCCAAGGGAAGAAGAGGAGGCAAGGTGGGGCTGAGACTCCCCTGAACCCTGAAGGACTGGATGGGGAGCAAAAGAGCACAGCAGGGGTAGGGCACCAGAGCAGACCTGGGCTGAGCCTGAAAGGACAGGAGGGGAGAAGTGAGGAAATGGAAATGGAGGAGCCAGGGCCTGGAGGTGGGAGGATGATGGGGTAGTCAGGGAGAAGGTTGGAGAGTTGGGAAGAGGCTGGAGTGTGGAGCCTGGACCCGGGCATCAGTAGAAATAGCAGTGGCCTCGTCTGGGGTGCTTCACAAACAGTTCCAACAAGTCCCAGAGCTCAGAGCCTATTCTGGGGCCCTGGGAGCCATGGCAGGTGTGTGTGTAGGGGGTGGCTCAGAAAGGCCCCCGCTCTGGGGAACAAAGTCGTTGGAAGCCCAGAGGCAGGGGCATGGCTGAGATGAACCCTGGCCAGAAGATTTCTCATTCCAACCCCCAATACAGTGGGACTATTTTTAGGAACAATGAGAATGCTCACACATTCCTGCAGGGGCAGAGGGAAGGAAGGGGGGCCAGGAGCCAGTACAGAGGGGAAGGGTGGACCCCACCCCTCCCTCCAGTTCAGGCTTCGTCCTCAGGGCCAGCGAGGTTTGAGGACCCTGGCCAGCCCTGCCTCCCTGGCCCAAGCCCCAAGGTCCCCTCCCGGCTCTTCTTTTGTTCCTCAGCTTCTGAATCAGTCCTTATCTCTGTCTCAGTCTCCTTCTCATACTCAGCCTCCGTCCCAACCCCCAGTCCATGCGCCGGGGATTGGGGAACAGCTGAGATGGACCAGACCCTGAAGGCAGAGCCAAACACAGTCATGGGACCCAGCAGTGAGGCTGTGGGAGAGACGCATGCCAGAGAAGAACAGACTGAGAGAGAGGGACAGACGTGGAGAATCCAGGAAGGCTGGGAGGGAAACAGAGCTCAGGTCAGAGCCGGGAAAGTCCCCTCTGCGGCCTGCTGTTGGCCGTGCGCTGGAGGGGACGCCCTGCCCGGCCTGCCCCTCTTCATCCCCAGCAGCCCCTCCCCAGGCCGGCCCTTCCTGCCTGCCCTCTGCAGGCCCACACTAACCCTGTGCCAGGCCAGTGCCATGCGTTATTGACTTCCCACTGTGGGCACCATGTCTGGCACAGGGAGAGACCAGAGGCCCTGTCCCTGACTTGGAGGAAGACACCCAGCCCCTCCCCACATCTGAGAGGGTCTCAGTCCATCCAGCCAAGACGGAACCTGAGGGGCCTCTAAGACAACAGTGCTCAGTAGGGAGGGAGCCTCGTGTGTCCCGAAGGCCTCTGGCCAGAGCAAGGCCTCCTGACTCCAGGTACATGCATGCTTAGTCGCTCAGTAGTGTCCAACTCTTTGTGATCTTATGGACCATAGCCTGCTAGGCTCCTCTGTTGATGGGATTCTCCAGGAGAGAATATTGGAGTGGATTACCATGCCCCCCTCCAGGGGATCTTCCTGACCCAGGGATCAAACCTGTGTCTCTTAAGTCTCCTGCATTAGCAGGCGGGTTCTTTACCACTAGTGCCACTTGGGTAGCCTGACTGTGGGTGAGAACTGGGCAAGTCCTTTCCTGCCTCTCCTGGTCTTAGCCTCCCCTGGTCAAGCTGGGGACTAGGTTCCATAGGCCTGAGGCCCTGTAGACTCTGGTCCTGTGCGAATTCTCAGGAGGGCTGAGAGGAGGACAAATGACCCACCCAGGAAGGCTGCCCGGAGGAGGTAACCTCACTCATGAAAAAGGTGATAATGTTAGTGCTCCAGGGGAAGGGCCCCTCCCTCCTGACATACTATCTATCCCCTGCATTCTCTGCATGGAGAGGTGATCCTGAGGCAGAAGGACCCCCCAGCCTGCAGAGATGTCTTGGCAATGTTGCTGAAGTCCTCTGTACAAGGCACTCTCATTCCTTAGGCTCCTCTAAGACAGTAACTGTGCTAGACTTGGGAGGCTTTGAGAGGACTTAGCTGTCTTCCTGGCCCAGGGGTCTCCAGAAGTCATGGGGTCCACCCCTCTTGCTTGGTAATGGCATATACCCTTCACAGCCCAACAGCCCTGGGCACTTGGGAGTCTAGCTGATCATTTGATAGCTCAGTGAATACCTCCTGACACCCGTGACAGGGGTTGCATGATACTGGGGTCCCCAGGAGGAATAGGATACAACCTCTGCCCTCTAAGAGCCCCCAGTCTGATGGGAGAGCCGGGTGGACAGTAGTGGGAACTCTGCACGCCATGCCATCATGGGGAGCACGGGCTGTAAGAGCCCTGGGTGGGAGACTCAGACTGGCCTGAGTGAGGGAGCAAAGACAAAATGTTCCTGGAGGGAGGCCCAGAGAAGGGAGGCCAGTCGCTCATTTATTCAATCATTCATGGGTCCGATTGTTCCTTCGACCATCGTTTCCTGAGAGACATTAATTCGTCTCTGACGCTGATCCCAGCGGGTCACTCGGCTCCATCCTTCTCTCCTGCTTGGGCCACTGTGTCTGCCTCTGAGAGGCTCCTGGACTTGCTTTGTTCAGCTCCCAACCCACCCTGAAGGGAGGGGGTGAGGCCGAGAAGGGTTCAAAGACATTAAGGGTCATGGGACCCAGAGCAGAAGGCCACCCGGGTTTACCCAGTCCTTTGTTGGGGCACAGACTCCCTGGCAGGGCCCTGTCCTTGCCTACACACCACTGGGGGCAGGCAGCGCACCTCCCTCGGTCCCAGGCTTCTCTTTAGTGGTATGACTGACTCATGGCCAGCTTATACCCATCTCCCTGGGACTCCCAGGCCATGCCTCACCTTGCCCGCATGGGCCCTTGGCCAAGAGTCAAGAACAGTAGAGGCATCAGGTGCTGGGGATGGCAGTGATGAGGGGCTGCTGCTGGTGTGCTTGGGAGGAAGGCTGTGATGCTGAGGAGGACATGAGCAATGGGGGTGGAGGCTGCTGTTGGCTCTGCCATGAGAATGAGGTAGAGGGGCATGGGCAGCATGCTTAGGCATGAGCCTATCCTGAGCCCCCCCCAACCCACACACAGACCATCTTCTGCCTCCCCCACTTGTCTCTGGCCTCCTTCCCTCTGCCCACTCTGCTGTTCCCTCATCCCGTCCTTTCCTCACTCACCCCAGACCCTGTGCTAGGGGCCGAGGGGGCCAGAGAGTCAAGAACACAGAGATCTGACTGGTCATACGATTCCTACCTGGCTGAGATTGGCTTGGAATCGGTGAGGGGCTCGGGAGGGGCTGGTTGTGAATGTCGGAGGCAAGGAGCCCACAGGATGGGGCTGAGCTCATCACGGAGGTGGGGGGATGTGGTGGGGGGTCTCCGGGACTGGGCTCAGGTGTATTCTACAGTGCACGTGTCTCCAGTGTGGCTCGGAGGCTGGAGACGCGGCCCTGTTGGAGTAACAACTGAAGCCAGAGTCTGCGAAGGGCAGGGGAGGGGCGGAGAAGGGGTTGGTGGGGAGAGAGGGGGACCCAGAGGGGAGAGGAAGGAGCAAGAGACGGGGGGAGAGGGCAGGCCCTTTCTTCAGGCCTGGGCCCCTGAGCTCTGGGGGGCCTCTTCCATGTGCCCTGCTCTCTTGTCACCCCGCTGCCCCACCTCACTCTCCTTCCAGGACCTCTGCCTCTCCTTGCCTGGGGACCTTCTTCTGAGGAATCCCCCTCATATGTGGAAGTGGCATGGACTTGCCAGAAGATGGGTCATTCTCACCTGAGCCAGGCCCCTCCCTTCTGATCCATAGTCTCCTCACCTATGAAACAGGATGGTCAAAACAAGCACCTCCCAGGTTCCTGGGAGGACTAGAGAGAGTGTGTGTTGCTGGGTCTCCAAGTGTGGTCCCTGGGCCAGTAGCGGGGAGTGTGTTGGAAATGCAAACTCTTAGCCTCATCCCAGACCTACCGCATCAGAAACTCTGGGGCCGGGCCAGCAACCTGGATGCTAACAAGCCCTCCAGGAGTTCTGGTGCACAGGTTTGAGGACCACTGATGGATGCCCCTAGCACACAGTAGGTGCTTCTTCTTCCCTGAAGCCTGATTGCCCCACTCAAGTAGGACTCTGACATGTGAACTTGTCCAACTGAGGCCTGGGCCTCTCTCCTGCCATCTCCTCAGATCAGGTCTCCCAGGGATCACCAAGCCTCTTTCCTCTATTTTCTTGACCGCAGTCCAGCTCAGCTTTGTTGAGGGGAGGTCTGGGGCTGAAAGATCTTAGCACTCCTGGGCAGCTCTCCTCTGTGTGTTTAAGGTGCCAGATCCATTCAAGGCATCTCCTTGGGTGCACAGCAGGTCTGGGTGGGCAGGAGGGGAGAGAGGAGGAAGGGCTGCCCCTCCTGCTTCCTGGCTATCCCCTGACTCTATGGGGTGAGCCATGCTGCAAGGGCTGTGAGAGTCACAGAGGAATTTCCAGGTGCTCAGGCTTGGCTGGGGTCTGAGGCCCAGTCCCCAGGGGCTTCTCTGGCCTAAGCCCCCAGGAAGTCTCCTTTGAGGGAGCTCTGCCAGTCATGCTGGTGGAGCAGATGGGCTTGCAAGTGCCAGGCACATGCTGGGTGCAGAGACAGATGGGCTCCTTTGTCCCCGAAGGCCCTGTTCTCTGGGAAGAGAAGAATATGTGTGTGAGGCCCACCAGAACAGGAGGCAGGAAGCAGAAGAATAGATGGCATCTGCCCGGGCACCCCTGGTTTCTCCCACCATGGCCACCTTGCTGGGTACCCTCATTCTGGGGGTGCCAATCTTGGGTCAGACACTTTCACCACAAGTTCTCAAGATGACCACCTGGGGAGTTAGGGAAGGAGTGGGCAGGAGAGACAGGAGTTGGGCACAGGGAGCAGGAGTGAACAAAAGAGAGAGGACAGAAGCCATCCGAGAGGAGAGAGGATTGGAGGTGGGAAAAGACACTGAGACTCAGAGGTGAGACGCGCGAGCAGACGCTGACAGACATGGACCGAGGGAGGCATGGCAAGAGGGAGAGGCCTACTCGGAGAGATCAGGGAGACAGAGCCTGAGAGAGACAGGTCCAGAGGGAAGGAAAGAGGAATAGAGTGAGAGGGGCTCCAAGGTCCTTGAAAGTCCCCATTTTAGAGGAAGGGACATGAAAGCCCAGAGAAAGAGGAGGTTCCCCAACTCCAGGCCACTCAGGGGACCTAGCTCAGGCAGAGGTGGATAAATCAGCATGTATGGCCAGTCGCAATAACACAGCTTGCCTTAGGAAGTACCTTGCCATTGGGTTTGATGTTATTGCCTTCTTTTATGTCACTCTGGGGGCACAAGGAGGCTTCCTTCCGGAGAGCAAGGGGTGGGCTCTAGGTTCCCAGCAGTAGGGAAAGCAATAGGATGGTTGATGGAGGTCGCGAGAGACAATGAGACTCACAGAGACAAGACAGGAGAGCAGCATGTGACACTGACCTTGACCTTCAAGAAGGCCATCAGTGCCTCTGCTGGTGGCTCCAGAAAGGATAAGACCAAGGTCTCTGGCTTCATACAATCCATGAATGAGTTAGAAGTCATTTTGTCCAGACTCTCTCCCTACCCAAATGAGTGCAGAAAGGCTGATCCAGTCCTACTGCTGGTTCCAGAGGAGACCTCGCTCCAAACAGGCCCCATTTTTTTGGTACCTGGGGTACTTTCTAGAGTGTGTGGGGAGTGGCACCATCTACAGTGCTGAGTGGACCTACCTCCAACCATAGGGCTACAGATAGGGAGCTGGGGAAAGTATGAAGGCTCCATCCACCCATCCATCCATCCTTCTACCCACCTATCCATCCACTCATCCATTCGTCTATCCATTCACATGTCCATTCAGTTCAGTTCAGTTCAGTCACTCAGTCATGTCCCACTCTGCAACTCCACAGACTGCAGCATGCCAGGCTTCCCAGTCCATCACCAACTCCCAGAGTTCACTCAAACTCATGTCCATTGAGTCGGTGATGCCATCCAGCCATCTCATCCTCTATCATCCCCTTCTCCTGCCTTCAGTCTTTCCCAGGATCAGGATCTTTTCCAATGAGTCAGTTCTTCACATCAGGTGGCCAAAGTATGGGAGTTTCAACTTCAGCATCAGTCCTTTCAATGAATATTCAGGACTGATTTCCTTTACGATTGACTGGTTGGATCTCCTTGCAGTCCAAGGGACTCTCAAGAGTCTTCTCCAACACCACAGTTCAAAAGCATCAGTTCTTCGGCACTCAGCTTTCTTTATAGTCCAACTCTCACATCCATATATGACTACTGGAGAAACCATAGCTTTGACTAGATGGACCTTGGTTGGCAAAGTAGTGTCTCTGCTTTTTAATATGCTGTCTAGATTGGTCATAGCTTTTCTTCCAAGGAGCAAGCGTCTTTTAATTTCATGGCTGCAGTTGCCATTGGCAGTGATTTTGGAGTCCAAGAAAATAAGTTCTGTCACTGTTTCCATTGTTTCTCCATCTATTTGCCATGGAGTGATGGGACCAGATGCTATGATCTTAGTTTTTTGAATGTTGAGTTTTAAGTCAACTTTTTCCCTCTCCTCTTTCACTTTCATCAAAAGGCTCTTTAGTTCCTCTTCACTTTCTGCCATAAGGGTGGTGTCATCTGCATGTCTGAGGTTATTGATATTTCTCCTGGCAATTTTGATTCCAGTTTGTGCTTCATCCAGCCCGCCATTTCACATGATGTACTCTGCATAGAAGTTAAACAAGCAGGGTGACAATATGCAACTTTGACATATCCCTTCACCCATTCTCATTGAATTAAAACACAAAATGGTAGAACTATGTGTTGTTAGCTGGAAGGACCCATTTTCACTAGTGAGGAAACAAACTCAGAAGAGGAAAGGGCCTACTAAGGCCGCACAGAGTTTCCATAGTCAATCTGGGACACACTGGAAACAGCTGCTCTTCGCTATACACCACAGATTCTCCTCTGGAGTCTGGGAAAGTGCTGGTTGTCATGCTGATAGTTACACTGATGTTTGTTCACAGACGCTGCAAGGGCAGGAAACGTGACCTCTTTCACCCAACCCTGCGCTTGGCTGTGTGTGTTTGAGTGTGTTTATTTGTGCATGTGTGTACATGCTTAAGTGTATGTTTTCATGTGCATTGTATATTGCATGCATGTGAGCTCAGTCGTGTCCAACTCTTTTTGACCCCATGAACTAAGTAAAGCCTGCCAGGCTCCTCTGTCCGTGAAATTCTCCAGGCAAGAATGTTGGAGTGGGTGGCCATTTCTATAGGGCTGCATTTTTATCCTCGTGTGTGAGTTTGTGTGCGGGTGTGTGCATGGCCATATGTGTATGTGTGGCGTGTGTAGATGTGCATGAGAGCAGGTATGGCTCCGCCTGTCCTCTCCTCATCTGTTTAGGATTTCTGGGGTTTAACCCCTTTGACTTGAGCCTCAGTACCACTGACTCTTCTCTCTTCACTGGGGCAGCCACTCTGACCTCTGAGCCTCACCTCATGGTCTGTGGAATGTGAACTGTTTCCTCCCTGAGTTGATGCAGGAGGTGAAATTGCTTTGGGTTCTTGGCAAGATTCAAGGAGAAGGCAGCATGAGAGCAAATCTTGAAGGCCAGGTGTGAAGGGGCGCTTCCCAGCTGTGTTTCCTACACTCAACACCCGCCATCTTGGGGCAGGCAGGCAGGGCAGGGGCCAGGAGGTGGGTGGACAGAGGATATCAGGCAGAGGCCACCCAGGGCTTCATCGCCGTGCCTCCGTCCCACCCACTGGGCCCCCTCCCTGCTGCTCCAACTGTCTTTAAGTTTCCTTCCCAATTCCCCTCTTGCGCCATTATCTTGCCCTAAGCCTGAGGAGTCACAGAAAACTGACCAATCCAAGCAAAGGCCAGGCAGGCTTCCACCAATCTCAGTAAAGGACAGGTCAGGGCATCCCCCAATCTGAGTAAAGGGCAGGTCCAGGAGCCACCAATCAGAACAAAGGACAGACTATTCTCTCTAAGGCCCTGGAGAAGGAGCTGGGGGTCAGTCCAGAGGAGGAACAAGACAGAGGCTGGAGATCCAGAGAGGTGGGTTCTGGACCTGCCTCTGTCCTGACTGGCTGGCTGACCACAGATGGGACATTGCTTTTTTTTTTTGAGCCTCAGTTTCCTCATCTGTCAAATGGGGAGACTTAGCTGTCTCCCTGGACATGTCTCCCTGGACATCAGAGCTCACTCTGTCACCTTGGCCCCTCTTCTCCAACTTCCACACTATACATACAAACTCCATTAGAAGGCAGGGCCCCCTACTTAGCTTATCCTTCCCCACTGCCTCCAGGCAGGAACAGACGGACCTAAACCAGCACTACCTTCTGGGGCCAAGCCCTTGGAACCACTGACTGAGGAGCCTGGGTTGGCAGACTTTATTTCAGGATTATCTGGGACATCAGCTCTTCCTCGCCTCTTTAGTCTACAGAATTGACCTAGAAAGGCCACAGTGGCCAACATGTTGCTGAGCCCTGGACCTGTGAATCCATTAGGAAGTATCTGCACCTGTGTGAACCTATATGTGTACCTGGAGAGTGTCTGAAGGCAGGCTGGGATGTTTCTGTGAGAATATGAGGGTCTGTGACTGGGTAGCCAGGTATGTGTGGTTCTGAGAGTGTGTGAGCTGTGATGAGGAGTGCCTCAGGATCAAAGGACAGTTCCTGGTGTCCTAGGATGGAGACACATCTTCGTGACTGAAATGTGTCTTCACTTGAGCAGTGGAAGGGATCAAAGGGAGGTTGGGGGTTGGAGAAAACAATGCCTTTTGAAGAGAAAGCCCACCACTGCTCCCTCAACCTGGAACACAGGACTGGGTGGGAATGGGAGTCACGGTAGGGAAGGAAACTGAAGCCGAGAAGATGTAAGGTGAAATCTGGAGCCAAAGCCCAGACCATAGGCTTCATCTGGACCCCAATGCAGGACTCCCCTCTGTAACCTTTCTGAAGAATGGGCATCTAGCCAATTTTTGCATACCCCCCAAGTATGGGGAGCTCAGTTCCTCACCTCTCTTCTAGTGGCCTCTGCTTATGTAGCAAGGTTCTACCTGAAAGAAGATCTTTCACCCCCTTGGGCCAAGGTCAGCTCCTATGAAATCCTGTGAGTCTCCAGGCTCTCTGGGGCCACAGAGTCCAGTCGCCCTGCCCAGGAAAGCCTGAGATACTGGAGTCAAATACTGAGACCCCTGGATCTGTTCTGCTGCCGGCAAGGCATCTCCAGGTTCTCCATGCAGGACTTGGTTTCTTATTCTCTCTTTACATATGTCACCTTCTCCGAATGAGTCTCTTCTTGTCCTTACCTGGGACATAGTGCACTGGGGATGATCTAATCAGCCCACAGACATGGAGGAATTCTCATCTTCCCTAGTTAGGGTAACAGATTTTTATTAATATGCCCTGCAATCTCATCATTTTAATATATTACCAGCCACATTTATGGTGTGGGCTCATACTGAGCTTGTGGCCCAATAAGAGCCCCAAGCTCACGTCACTTTTACAGGAATGGGGGCCACGCCATGTGTCTTCCATCCTACAATTAATCACGGCTCTATGAACACAGACTGATCCTTCCACAGGAAGACATCAGAAAAAACTCGCAGGGACTAGTGGGGAGGGCCTGGCTGAGTGGATGGTATGAGTCACAGTCCTGCTTTGGCCCTGGATCCTCTGTTCTGTTACCTTTCTCTTTGATCCCCATGGTTTGGGCCAAGTTAATAGAGCGAGAAGCAGGGACCTTTCTTGTCTTGGTTCCGGCTCTCCAAGGACGAGGCCTGTTCCTGGGACAGGAAGGCTGTGAGGCAGTCAAGGCTGATTTCTCCTTCCCCTTCTGTCTCACCAGGGGCTGGCCTCACAGTGTTTCTTGACTCTTGTGGGCTCATGTACCCCATGGACTCTTGCTACTCCCAGCCCCTCACTAGGCTAAAAAATGAGACTGTGCGAGACCACCTCCCTCCTCGGGAAACTGAGTGGGACCCAGATTTAGCAAATGTTTCGCTGAGCACCTATGTGTGTGAGCACCCAGTTTCATCACCATATCAGCCTGTAGGGGGAGATAGCCTTAGTTGCCCCCAGTTTACAGATAGAAGACTGAGGCTCAGTGACTTGACCAAGATTCACACTGCTTATAAATAGTGGAGCTAGAATTCAAATTCGGAACTTTTTGTTTACTTGTTTTGTTTTGTATTAACGCAGAAGCTTGTACTTTCCCCGCTATGCCTGAGTTGTCCTTGGCTGAAGGACAAGAGACCTAGGGTCTAGACGAGACTTGACCTCTTGACTTACTGTGAGTTCTTTGCTAAGTCCCTGACCCTTCTCTAAGCCTCAGACCCCTCTCTGTAAGATGAAGGGACTTGGACATTTTAAGGCCTTAAGACTGGTTGGGGAAATAAAAATAGATTGGTTGGGGTGGGGGAAAAGACTGGATTCTGAGTTCCTAAGATCCTGGGACTCAAGTGTCTGCTAGCCTTAGGCCCCGATTTAAGCTGAGAGTTTGTATTCCCAGCCCCCTGGGTAGGGGCGCTGTCCTGGCCAGCCTGGCAAAGGCCCTCACTGCCCTTTCCTCTCTTCCAGGATGCTTTGCTGAGCCTGGGCTCCGTCATCGACATGGCAGGCTTGCAACAGGCTGTCAAGGAGGCCCTGTCAGCTGTGCTTCCCAAAGTGGTATGTGCCTTGCCCCATACTTTCCTGCCCCTTAAGCCTTTGCTCCGCTCCTCTTAACTGACAGGGTTGAGAAGGAAAGAAGGAGCAGGGTCTCTGCCCAGAGGACTCTAATGGGGAAGTGAAGGGTTTGGGTGAGTGTTTAAGAGGGCTTCCTGGAGGAGGAGGACTAAAACTAAGGCCCGGTGAATGAACTGATATAGGAATTCTGGAATGTCTGGGACAGAAGGGGCATTAGAGCGTAATTGGAAAGATCATATCACAGATTATGGAATGGATTCACTTAGGATTATAACCTAATGGGTTCACTAGGTAGGACCTAGTGAATCACGTGAGGTTTGGAATATGTGTAACAGGAAGGATTGAGAGTAGACATGCAGAAGAACTTCCTTGGTACCAGCCTTGTGGTGGATTGGGCTTGGCCTTGATGAATAGAGATGTGCTGAGTTCAGGTGTCCTGTCTAGAGTCAGGAGCCTGGATAAGATGTCTTCTAGAAGCCTTTAAGCTTCTCTCTGACCCATCCCAACACCATAGATGAGTTGCACACCGGGAACAGGTGAAGGGTGGCTGCTTGGGCCCCTGGTCACCAGGTCAGCATGGTTTCCTGGGCCTGGAGTGCCTGGATGAGGAGACTGTACTCCCCTTCAGTTGCCCCAGGCCACTCCTCAACTCAGCTCCAGTGGTCACTATGCATCCCTTATGCAGTAGGATGGGTGAACTGGCTCTCAAGACACAAAGCAGCAGTGTATCAGTTGTGCCAGATAGCAGGGAGCAGGGGACTGTCAGTCTGGGGAGGGGGGCTCTTAAGAGGCAGGGGAGACTTACCAGAAGAGGAGATGCCTAGACTGAGTCCCCATAGCCTGGGGTGTTCCCTCTTCTACCCTGGACACCAGCCACCAGCAGAGCCCACTGTGTCTGAATCTGCTGGATGAATGATCCACCCAAGGCCCAGAGAGGGAGGACACTTCCCCCAAGGTCACACAGCATGACAGGAACAAATGGGGCTTGGCACCTAAGCATCCCCATTCGCTTTCCTCAGCTCTGTCCTTTCAAAACCTCCTGGAAGTTCAGAGCCCAGGAGGAAGACTAATGAGTGAGCTTTATTGAGCGTGAAATTGGTAGGAAGTGGGTGGTGTGTTGGCTCCCAAAATAAATCCTCCCGGAGATGGGATTGAGGCAACATCTGGCCTGGGGTGGAGAAACATCTGGAAAAGAAGAGGTGGGGAGGTTGGCAGGTCAGCATCCACGAGGCTGCCCTGGGAGTGGGGAGGAGGAGGGTCTTCACAGGCAGGATGCTGGTGATGCCAGCATAGATGCGCTTGTACTGGATTACTTGTATCCCCCAAGCGGGGGACCAGGAAGCCAGCTCTGGTCCAGGTGACTATGTCCCTGGGACAGTGGGAAATGTCTGTCTTGGTCCACCACAAAGACCTGCACGAGCTAGGGAAGCCCTGACTTTGGGGAGGGAGCCCTGTCTTGACTGCATGGAGGAGCTCAGCTCTCCACAGAGGGGTGGGAAGATGGCAGGTCTGCTCCGCCCTAGGGAGGGGTGCGGAGACGCCAGGGAGGGGAGCTGCTGGCACCTGGCTCCCTCATCAGCACCCATTGTGGCAGGCAGCCGCAAATGCAGATGGGACTGATGTGTCTGAAATGATTCCTCCTTCTCTCCAGTAAACTCAGCTAATTTTAACCCAGAGGGCTGCGAGTGAGGGGGTGGAGGCAGATGGACACCCGGAAGTGAAGTGAGGATCTGCCTGCCTGCCTGCTCCCCACTCTCCGACTGCCCACCCCTCTCTCTGCCAGGGCAGGACTCTGGGGGCTAGGTAGCTTCTTAACCTCTTTGGGGGATCAAATCCTACAGGCCCCTCCCAGGCTGTGTAAAGGTTGGTTGATAGGAAGAGGCTGAATGTAGATGAGGCATGAGGGCCTCCTTCCCAGCGATTTCTTCATCCCCGAACTCCCCTACTAGACCCTCCCCCAGGGGGACAAGGGGGCCCGGGTCTTCCTGTGTCTGCCCCGCTCACTCTCCTCAGGCCCTGGCATTTCTGGCCCATGCCGCTTCTGAGCTTGGCTCAGGTTCTCTGGGGGCAGGACTGGGGCATTTCCTGGGGGTTGGGAGAAGGTGGGGGCTGGCTGGGGACAGCCAAGGGCAAGAGTGTCTGACTCTTGGGGGTTGTGGACTCTCACGGGTTGTGGACTCTCACAGCTGTGAAAGCCAATGGCTTCTGAGAAGGACTCCATGCTTACTTACTTTAACATGGAGCTTCAGTGTCACCTCCTCCAGAAGCCCTCCCTGATACAGTCAGCAGAGAGGAGAGCCCTCCATTCTCCCACTGAGAAAACAGCGCCTCTCAGGATACTGAGCCGGGCACGTGGGTACCTCCTCGATGGGGTGTAGGCTCTGCTGAGCACCCGGGTCTCCCTCATCACATGCGACTCCAGCAGTGGAGATGCTCTGCAGAGAGGTTGGCTGTGGGTCTCTAAGAGTGGCCAGTCCTGCTTGGAGGGAATGTGGATTTTCTCTTGTGGGTCAGTGAGGGCAACTGCTTCTGCCAAGACATGGTCTGCAACTGAAACCAAGACTGCTCTGGCAGGGAGTTCCTGACAGTCCAGTGGTTGGGGCTCTGTGCTTTCACTGCCGAGGGTGTGGGTTCAATCTCTGGTCAGGGAACAAAAATCCTGCACACTGAATAGCATGCCCCTCAACTCCCCAAAAAGGACGGCTCTGGGTCCTTGAGGGGGAGGATTGACAAGCTGCAGACTTGATATGCTTCAAACAGAGCTTTGATCTTACTCCAGGGAATGGTCATTCCAAAATACAAATCAGCTCCGGTCTCACAGGGCTCACCAGCTCCTCCTTCCCCAGTAGCAGTCCCTCTCCTCAACAAAACCCTCCCCAAACTCCCTTCCCACTTAGCACCGCTGATCCCAAACCCACCTCCTGTGCCCCCTCCCTGGCCCCGCCACTGTCGGTTCCATCAATGCTTTGGACTCTGTACACCTACCTACCTATTATTAATATTTGGCCCAGAAGCCATTCTCACCCACTCCCTTTTGTTGTTCAGTTGCTCACTCGTGTCCAACTCTTTTGCGACCCCATGCACTGCAGCACACCAGGATTCCCTGTCCTCTACCGTCTCCATCTCCAACCCACTCCCTGAATATGTCCAATTCCCATGTCAGTTACAACTTTAAAGTCACTCCCTCCAAGAAGTCCTCCTGGCTTGGCTCACAGTGTGTGATTTCTTGGTTGTGTATCTGAGGTAGGAGGGAAGATTCCAGGTTATTCAGAGCCTCTTCTGCAGTACGGCCCCGAGTGGATGCTCAGTTATTGTTTGTTGAGGCTGCAGTCTCTGCAGGGAAATATCTCAGGGTTGTGGGGTATTGGAAGGTTGTGGTCTGTGCCTTCAGCCCATCAGACTCTCCCCAGGAGAGAGTGAAGTGCTGAGATCACAAGGGAGTTTTCCTACCCTGGCTGCACTTAGAATCACCTGGGGAGTAATGATGGACAAACAGATGCCCACGACCTTGGCACCCAGACCTGTGTCGGACTGGAAGTGGGTGGTGGGAGGACCTTTCCTCTGGATCTCATGAGTGCCTTCTGTTCTAGGAGACGGTCTACACCTACCTGCTGGACGGGGAATCCCGGCTGGTGTGTGAGGAGCCCCTCCACGAGCTGCCCCAGGAGGGGAAAGTGCGGTGAGCTGCTCTCCACCCATTGCCCTCTCACATGATCAAGGGAGACCACAGGGTCTGGTCTCACCCTCCCCATCTGACCTTGACCTCAGCCTCCCTGCCAGCTGGGGTCCCCTGGCCAGCTCACCGACTGCAGCATAGAGGGGAGAAGCACTGTCTTCTGTTGTGCTGTGTTTGGGGAGTGGATGACACAAGGAAAGTGCCAACTGCTAGATTTCCTCCTGGAGAGCTATTCTAAACCACTGCAACCTCCTTAGCCTGAGTTTCAAAAGGTCAGGGCTACAGTTTGTCAGCTAGAACCCCAGCAGGTTACGAGAACTGCCTGCAGGTTCTCACAGAATCACAGAACTCGGAGTCACAGAATGCAGGACCTCGTGGTGTCAACTCTGAGGACAGGGAGATCACAGACCACGTCCCGCTGTGGGTTCTGGAGCCCAGCTGCTTGGGTTCAAACCCTAGCTCCAGTTTACTATCCAGGGCCAGGGACTTAGCCTCTCTGTGCCCCGGTTTTCTTGCTTGTAAACTGGCGATAATAATAGTACTCATCTAGCAGTACTATTATGGGAGGATTCTTGGGAGGATTTAATGCTTAACACATGTAATGCCCTTAAAACTGTATCCATAATGAGTGCTAAATGTCTGTTTTTATTTTCATTATGGTAGAACACTGGAATCACTGACTTCAGGAACACAGGCTCAGTGCCCTCTGGTCCCTTGGCACCTCTGAGCCTATTGAATTCAGCCTCCCTGTTTTCCACATGAGCAGACGTCGTGAGACGTGTCCAATGCCGCATACTTGGTGTGAAGCACAGCCAGGTCTGGACACGGTATCCTAGCTCCTGGCTGTCCAGGGGAGAGAGAAGGGAAATGGAGCTTGTCTGATGAGAAAGTGTGGATGGGCAGGAACTCTGGTCCAGAGGAGGGCAGGCCAAGGAGGATATGACCACTGCCTTCTGGGTGGTGCAGAGGTGTCATGGACCCAGGGAGCACTGGGTTGGGAGCTGTAAGGGCTGAGTGGACACCAGTGGGGGGTGTTACCAGGAGGCAGCGCTCTCCTCCAACAGGTCAAGCAGTCAGGGATGTGGCTTTTTCAGGTAGTAGCTGAGGTTGGCAAGACATCTATCACAGAGGCCATGGAAAGAGCTGCTGGTGGTCCTGGGATGCCCCCCGCCCCGGCACATAGAACCTTGGCTTCTTTGATGCGGTTCTATCCTCTGGCACTTCCCCATGGAAGGGGATGGTGCCTCTCCAATACTGGGGGTGCTGGTGGTCCTGAGACGCCCCCCGCCCCGGCACATGGAACCCTGGCTTCTTTGATGCAGTTCTATCCTCTGGCACTTCCCCATGGAAGAGGATGGTGCCTCTCCAATAGGTCTGAGGCTTCCCACCTCCTTTTCTCCCATTTGATTTTCCCACAAGCTGGGCAGGTAGGTGACACTGTCCCCTTTAGCATCGTTTGACAACTTCTCTCGAGGACTGTGTGAACTAAGGCAGCCATGCTCATCTCTGGCTTCTAGTGTCCCATCTGTAAGATGGCAGGATAGGCCTGGGAGGTCTTCAGAATCTTGAGGGAAAAAATGCTATAATGTCCCCTCTTCTCCTCTGAGCCCTACCCCTAATCCTCAAGAACTTTATTTAATATGAGCTTACCCGATCCAGTAAGTTTCCTCGAGGCAGCCTGGGAAGGCTCTCCTGAGAGAGGGATGCAGGATCGGAGACTCAGACGGCAAGAGGGGAGCATCTTTCAGGGTCTGCACTGCTCCTTCTGGGCCTGCGTGAGCTGGAGTGGGGGGTGGGCGCTGTGGTCCAGGCATCTTTGAGGGGCTCAGATCCTCTGCAGCATCAGAAGCCCTTTCAGTAGCCCCACCTCCGGCCACTTCAGATTCAGTAATGCCTTTGGAAAAGGTATTAAAAAAAAAAAAGCAATTAAAAGTAAATGTTCCAATGCAGTTAGCCCAGAGTTGAGTGGAGAGGGGAAGACTGCTGGGACACGAGGCTCAGAAATCCTAGGAGGCCGAGGAGACAAAGCCAGTGAGGCTGGTGGGGGCGTCCCACCAGCAAGTATGCGGGTGAAGGTTCAGGCCAGTCCTCTCTTTTGAAATCTGTGCTCTGCCCACTCAGCCACTCACTGTGTGTCTGGTGAGCCCACCTCCTCGGCTTGGACTGAGAGACAGAGGTTTGTGGAAGAGGCAAGGGCACTTGAATGGGAGTCAGACAGGCCTGGATTCTAGCCCTGACCCATCCCTGCCCCACTGGGGCCCCTTCCAAACCTGTTTTCTCATCTACAGAATGAAGATAACAGTGGGCCCTGCCTATGGGCTTAATGAGATCATAGATGCCAGGGCTTAGCCTAGGGCCAGCACACAGTAGGAGTTTAATGATTGCTGATTGCCCCCCACCCCCAAGTCCCAACGCATTTACTCACTGGGTGACCTTGAGAAAATTACTTCCCTTCCAGGGCCCTTCCGAAGGCGCCCTCTGTGGCTCTCTGAAGGGCCCTCTGGTGCACCATCGGGAGACCAGGCACCAGCCCCAGCCCAAGGTGGAGCCCGAGTGCTGGCTATGCCCAGTGGAGGGGGTGCTCCTCCAGGAAACCCTGGAGGGCCGGCAGGGCTGGCAAACAGCAGCAGGTGTGAAGTGAAGGTGGATCATAAAGACAGATAAGGGCCCGGGGTGGTATGGGGAGGCAGGGTGGAGATGGGCCAGGGGGAGTGAGGCGGCCCGACCAGCTACCCAGCCCTTCCCGTGGTGCCCCGCACCCCTCCGCGGGCTCACAGATGCCGTTTCATCCTCTTGTGTGTCCTGGGTTCCCTGCCTCCTTGCGCTTGCTGTGCTGTCTCCTCCCCCTGCAAAGTCCTTCCCTGTACCTTCTCCACCCTGACCAGCCCATTTCCCTTCTCTGCCAGGGCCCAGCCCGAGGGCCACTAGGAAGCCTACTCCATAGATCCCCAGCACTAAGGAGGATTCAGTTTTCCAAAAAAGATGTCTGGGCCTTGACAGCTTCCCTAGGGGATGGGTCTGTCCACGAGAAGAGCCCTGGGCTGGGAGCCAGGACAGCATGGCTGCCATCACAAGCTCTTGCTGTCTCCCTGAGCCTCAGTCCATGCTTCTGTGTGCTGATAAGCTGGGGCACCGTGACGTCTGAGGGCTGCCGCTTGGAATCCTGAGGCTGCAAGGTGGGGGTGCTTCAGGGCTGGGGAGGGAGAATCCTGGAGGGCTGCCTGGGTGAGAGGCTTCCTGGAAGCCTTCTCTCTCCTCCGTGCCCCGCCTCAATCTCAATCAGCCTATTTCAGTCCTCTTCTCATTGTGTCTCCTGCCATCTTAAAGCCTCTGATTACTCCCTGCTGAGTACAGTGAAAGCCTTTCTGACTAAAGCGGAGACACCGCCCACCCCAGTCCCAGCTGGCTGTCTCCCTCTGCCACCATCTGGGGGGGGGGGCCCAGGGGCCGAACCTTGAGAGAAATTTCTTCCTCAGAGTTGACTGGGTCCCCACTCACTGCAGAATCCATCTGTCCCTCTGACTGATCTCAAGGGACACAGAGAACAGTCTGTTCCCATCTCCCTGGAGTCTCACTTTCTGTGGGAGGAAGACGGAAAGGAGGGTTGGGGTCTTGGCCTGAATCATAATTTGTCTCTAAGAGGGATGAAATATGAGAGTGAAGATGAGGTGGGGGGCTCCGTCAGGGGAGGGGGGCCTGACCTAAGAAGGGGCTCAGAGGAGTGGAAGAGGGCCTGGTGCTCTTTCCAGGCCATTGACCCCACCAACACAGAGCCTTTTCCTCTACCCTCCGCTAAGCAAATAGTTGTTAAAGGGACGGAACCGTCATAAAATCCACGCCCGTTCCTCTCCCGACTCTGTGTCCATCTGTCTTTATCTTCACTGGGGCAGCCCATGACCACCCCGGCACCAGGGCTGAGTCATTAGCCTTCAATCTGGACAGCTGGCCGCGGGGCTGTGACGTTCCCTCCCCTCCAACATCATCCTGGTTGGAGGGGGCAGTCAGGAGGGGAGAGGAGGCAGGGCGGGGGCGCTGAGTTGAGGGGACGTCATGGGGGATGGGGGGCTTCCCAGGTGGCTCAGCGGTAAAGAATCCGCCTGCTGCGATGCAGGAGCTGCAGTAGACACGGGTTGGATCCCTGGGTCAGAAAAATCCCCTGGAGGAGGGCACAGCAACCCACTCCAGTATTCTTGCCTGGAGAATCCCATGGACAGAGGAGGCTGGCTGGCTAGAGTCCATAGGGTCTCAGAGAGTCAGACATGACTGAGTGACTTAGCAGGCACACAGGCAGGCAGACATGAGCAGGGATGTGAGCAGTAGATGAAGCCCCAGCCCTGACTGGGTGGAGGAGACACAGCCTTGGAGTCCCCTACCCACTTCCAACATCTTTGAAACCTCTAGGGGGTCAGCAGTTCTGGAAGGGTGAGGCAGCAGAAAAGGGCTCATAGCAGGGTGGGTTGAGGTGAGCATGGGCTGGCACAGCCCTGCCCAGGGCTCTGGGATGTGGCCAGCCAGGAGAGGGTGGGTTACAGAGCAAAGTTCCAAGGTGTGGGGGGAACTCCTGAGGGTGGAAGATCCTTGGAAGGCCCAGTGCCTGGTGGAAGATCTGGACCCAGTCAAGGCTGACCTGCCCCAGCCCAGCCTCCCTTTTGCTGTTCCAGGGACCTCTGAGACTACAGGCCCTCAGTGAGACCCAGTTTCTGTCTCTCAGATTCTCCCTCTCTAGTGGGAGTTTTACTCAGCAGCCAGCATGATCAGCCTGAAATTGAACCTGACCTTCATCTTGTTCTGTTCAAGTCCCTGGGCTCCCACTGTCCTCAGGATCAAGCCTAGTTCCTCAGGGTTTTGGCCCTCTGCAGCCACCAGGCCGGTGGACCATCCAGCAGACACACATTCTTTCTTTCCTCTGAGCCTTTGCCATGCAGTTCCCTCCACCTGCACTTCCTTTCCTGTCTGCCTTGATAATGTCTGTGTGTCCTCTAAGACTCAACTCAGGCATCTCCTCCAGGAAGCCTCCTTCTCTGATGCCACTTCTGTCCTGCACCCAGGTCAGTGGGGGCCTGCTCTTCCTTCCTTCGTCAGGGCTCCCATCTCTGCACTCAGGCGTGAGTCTGTACTTCATTTGCTGGACAATACCGTGACTCCTCTTCTTCTCTCGGTCCTTGGTACCAAACCTGACCCAGAGGGACTCTGTGGAATAAACAAATACTCTGTGGAATGGCTTTAAGCAGAATGTCCCCATAGTTAGGACATCTGCCCTGACTCTGTTGGGGGCTGGATTTAAAGGACCCGACAGGAGGCAGGAGGAGAGGAGAGAGGCTGCTGCAGGTCTAGGAGAGAGGTGTCTATTTGAGCTGGGCAGTGGCTTGGGAATGGAGAGCAGCGGGGAGCTGTGGGGATGCAGGGGCAGTGACTCACCCATTGGATGGGGAGGTGAGAAGAGGGAGACACCCAGGACAGTTTGAGGATAAGCTGCAGGGGACCCGGTGGATGATTGTGCTATTTCCAGGGAAGCGGTGGAGAGAATAAGTTCCGATCAGGACTGGGGGAGTGTCTGACTATTTCAGGGACACCCGGGGAAGGCCTTTAGCCGGACTTTGAGTCCTGGAGCTTAAGAGATTGGGGGCTGGAGAGTCATGAGACCATGAGCACAGAAGGGGAGTCTTGTGCAGAAGAGAAGAAAAGCTCAGGGCAATTCCTTCATCAGGGTCCTTGCTTGAGGGCAGAGTGGGGAGGTAGAAGGAGAGAAGCCAGGGCAGCCCACAGTCTGGGGGTTGGGAAGAGAGGAGTCAGGGGTCAGTGAGATGAAGCTGCAGCACTTACTGACCTGCAGTGCAGGGACCAGCGCCACCTGGTGGCTGACCTATAACTAGCTTATCTGAGGCCAAGTGATTGGGTGGGGTCTGCTACAAGGGGTCTGGCTGAGGGTCAACAAGGCCAGTTCCTGTCTCCACCAAGCAGCAGCCTTTATCGCCTTGGTCACTCGGAAACATGGCTGCCATTGCCTCCTGCCACCCCAGATCCCTGTTCCTTCCTGGGGTGACTGGCACAATTGGACAGCTCAAAACTGGAATCCGGCCCTCCAGAAACCTAAAGGTCCAGGTGTGAGGGCTGGAAGGTGGAAGACACCAGTGGTCATCGTAGAATGTGAACCAAGGAACCAGGAGCGAATGGGTTGGATTCAGAATGTTGCATAACCCTGACTGAGGCATTCAGCCTCTTTGGTTCTTAATTTCTCTAGCTGCTGTGACCTGATCTGGGGACTCGCAGACTACCCCTCTGGCTTCCTCACCTGACCTTTGCTGGGCTCCCATGAGTGACTCCACACGCACGCATCAGAGTCCCAGCCCTGCATACATCTCTTCTCTCCAGGCCAGGCAGTTCCTACAAACACAGTTAAGTGGAGGCAGCATGAGGGATGAAGAACCCAGGACAGTTAATCACCACGGAGTGACATTTGGTGAAAACTCAGGTGCTTTATTAAGCAGGAAGAGCCAGAGGCTGGGTTGGGGGCGGGGATGTGTGGGGAAGGCAGAGAGAAGCGCGTTCTTCCTACCACAGGCTCCCCTGTCTCAGTTCCCGCCCCTGCCCCCATCACACCGATGCCCTATGCCTCCTTGACATTCACATCAGTTCCCATTGGAGCCTCAGTCCTCTCTGGTCTTTAGGAAGACTCAAGCGTACTGGTTAGCAGTATGGGCTCTGGTGCCAAATGCCTGGGTTCAAGTCCAGGCTCTACCTCTTGCTAGCTGTGGGACTTTGGACAAGTTACTTAACCTCTCAGCACACTAGTTTCTCCACCTGAAAAATGGAAAAGATAATAGTATTTAATCTATGGGATCATTGGGAATTCATCTATGTAAGTTGACTGGACTTCGAGGGCACATCAGTTCAGTTCAGTTCAGTTGCTCAGTTGTGTCCAACTCTTTGCAACCCAATGGAGTACAGCACGCCAGGCCTCCCTGTCCATCACCAACTCCCAGAGTTTATTCAAACTTGTGTGCATTTAGTCGGTGATGTCATCCAACCATCTCATCCTCTGTCGTCCCCTTCTCTTCCCACCTTCAATCTTTCCTAGCATCAGAGTCTTTTCCAATGAGTCATTTCTTTGCATCATGTGGCCAAAGAATTGGAGTTTCAGCTTTAGCATCAGTCCTTCCAATGAATATTCAGGACTGATTTCCTTTAGGATTGGTTTGTTGGATCTCCTTGCAGTCCAAGGGACTCTCAAGAGTCTTCTCCAAAACCACAGTTCAAAAGCATCAATTCTTCGGTGCTCAGCTTTCTTTATAGTCCAACTCTCACATCCATACATGACTACTGGAAAACCATAGCTTTGACTAGACAGACCTTTGTTGGCAAAGTAATGTCTCTTCTTTTTAATATGCACATAAGTAAATAAAGTAAGTAAGTGAAGTCGCTCAGTCGTGTCCGACTCTTTGCAACCCCATGGACTGTAGCCTACCAGGCATCTTCATCCATGGGATTCTCCAGGCAAGAATACTGGAGTGGGTTACCATTTCCTTCTCTAGGGGATCTTCCCAACCCAGGGATCGAACCCAGTTCTCCCGCATTGGAGGCAAACACTTTAACCTTGCCTAATAAACTTCTGGAGTCCCCCTCCTGTGCTTAGCAGCAAAAGTTGCTCCAGATGATTTTCTGAAGATTCTGATGTTTCGATTTCTACTCTCTCCACCCCAGATCGCCCTGGAAAGCTCAGAGAGGTTAGGTCACTTGCCCAAAATCAAGTGGTAGCTATGGCAGGCTTTAACCCAGACAGCCTAGCTCTGAGCCTTGGCTTTTACTTGCTCTGTGAGATTTGTGCTGTACCCTGAAGGGACCTTTCCCATATCTACCAGCAGGAGGCACCAGAGGCCAGACTGTAGCTGCTTGCTCCTCTGCATGGGGAGGGCAGAGTCAGGGTCTGAGACTCTGATTTTTTTTTAATTTATTTATTTTTTAATTGAAGGATAATTGCTTTACAGAATTTTGTTGTTTTCTGCCAAACCTCAATATGAATCAGCCATAGGTATACATATGTCCCCTCCCTCTTGAACCTCCTCCCCATCTCCCTCCCCACCCCACCCCTCTAGGTTGATACAGAGCCTCTGTTTGAGTTTCCTGAAACATACAACAAATTCCCATTGGCTATCTGTTTTACATATAGTATTGTAAGTTTCCATGTTACTCTCTGCATATGTCTCACCCTCTCCTCCCCTCTCCCCATGTCCATAAGTCTGTCCTCTATGTCTGTTTCTCCATTGCTGCCCTGCAAATGAATTCTTCACTACCATCTTTCTAGATTCCATATATATGTGTTAGTATATGATATTTATCTTTCTCTTTCTGATTTACTTCACTCTGTATAATAGGCTCTACTTTCATCTGCCTCATTAGAACTGACTCAAATCTCTTCCTTTTTATGGCTGAGTAATATTCCCATTGTGAATATGAACCACAACTTTTTTGTTCCTTCATCTGTCGATGGACATCTAGGTTGCTTCCATGTTCTAGCTGTTGTAAATAGTACTGCAGTGAACATTGGGGTACATATGTCTTTTCAGTTTCCTCAGGGTATATGCCTAGGAGTAGGATTGCGGGTCATATGGTAGTTTTATTTGTAGTTTTTTAAGGAATCTCCATACTGTCTTCCATAGTGGCTGTATCAATTTATATTCCTACCAACAGTGCAGGAGGGTTCCCTTTTCTCATGAGACTCTGATTTTTGCCTTCGTCATATCCACCGTGCAGCAGCTCAGCTTGTCCAGATTCTCACAGATGTGCAGGGTCCAGCCCACTGTGTGTCCCCAGGCTGGGGCCTGTTCCTCTTTGACCCAGAGACTGAGTATGTGTGCTAAGTCGCTTCAGTAGTGTCCGACGCTTTGCAACCCTGGACCATAGCCCTCCAGGCTCCTCTGTCCATGGGATTCTCCAGGCAAGAATACTGGAGTGGGTTGCAGGGCCTTCTCCATGGGATCTTCCCGACCTAGGGATTGAACCCTCATCTCTTGTGTTCCCTGCTTGGCAGGCGAATTCTTTACCATTAGCACCACCTGGGAAGCCCAGAGACTGAGAGGTAGAATCGTATCCTCTTTTCAGAGAGGCTGTGATCTCCCGGAAGCGGCTGGGCTGCAATGGACTGGGCCCCTCAGACCTGCCTGGGAAGCCCTTGGCAAGGCTGGTGGCTCCACTGGCTCCTGACACCCAAGGTAAGGGCTGGGAGCCGGGCAAGGGCAGGGGCAGGGAGGGACTGTGGCCCCTGCTCCCCAGACCATATCTGTCTTCTATCCCTGTCTCCATCTCTGTCTCCTTCTTTCTCTTGCTCTGTGTTTCTAGCAAACCCGCCATCTAATTCTCTCCCTATTGTGCTACTAACCTCTCTAAGCCTCAATTTCCTGGTCTGTAAAATGGGAACAACAGAACCTACCTTGAGGGGGTGTTGCTTGTGCTGGTGGTTAGATGGGCTGTAGTTGTCATGCTCTCTGTCACTCTCTGTTATCTTTCTTCTCCTCTCCATGCCCCCGGTCCGCATGTCTCTCTGCTTCGTGTCTCAGTCTCTCTAGGTCTCTGTCCTCTGTCTCGATGTGGAAAGTGCACAAGACTGGGAGTCAGGAGACCTGACTTGCTGTGTGATCTTGGGCAAGTCACTTCCCCTTTCTGGACCTCAGTTTCCCAATCTGTAAAATAGGGGTGCTCAGCCTTAACCTGCCTCCCTCCATCCCAGGGTTGCTGGGAGGATCATGAGAAAGGTGCCGAGAGCGGGGGCTTCCTTCTGTGCAGGGGTCGTCGCTGCGGTCATTTTTGTCACTGCCTCAGGACCCATCTTTCTGTCTCTCCGGGTCTCTGGGTCTCTCTGTGTCTCCGTCCCAGCCTCTCCCTGTCTGTGTCTTTGTCTCCCTCCCTGGGTCCTGGCTCAGTACCTCTGAGCCTCACTGGCCCCACGGGACCACCTCATTGCCCTCTCCCCCTCAGTGCTGGTCATACCGCTGGTGGACAAGGAGGCCGGGGCTGTGGCAGCTGTCATCTTGGTAAGAGCAGTTGTGGGTGGGATGGGGAAGAGAATAGGGGAGGGAGCAAGGGAGGGTGCACTGGACGGAGCCCCACTGATGTGTGTGTGTGTGTGTGTGTGTGTGTGTGTGTGTGTTGAACAGCAAGTTGGGGTGGAGATGGGGGAAACGCGGGAGGAGTCTGGGAGGAGCCCTCTGCCCCACCTTGAATGGGCAGGATGAAGCTGCCTGCCCATCAGCAACTTGTGGAGGGATGTGTGAGCCCCATCTGGACTCTTACCTTATGGAGCCTTGACACAGCCCTGACCAAGACATCCTTCAAGACGGGTTGGGGACACTGTCCCAAGAGGCCATGCATGCAGCCAGGTGGGAAAGGACCAAGTGACACTGAGGAGGGATGGGCAGACACCACCGACCGGACCGAGAAATGTGGGAATGCCAGTCAGAGATGGGAGCGACTGGAGCTGGGAGGCTTGAGGAGAGGAGGCCCCCGAAGCAGGGCTGCCTGGGAAGGCATCCAGCCCCAGCCAGACCCACATCCGAGGCTGGGACAGACGCCAAGCAACGGCGGGTGACTGGAGGGGAGGCGGGCCTCCGCTGGAAGGAGGGACGCTGCTGGGTGGAGGGAGTTGGGCCGGCACCCAGAGCCAGGGCCCCTCCTGCTCTCTGCTGCCCCCTCGCGGAGCTCCCCGCTTTCGGCTCCCCCTGTGGGGTTGGGGCGAGCTTTGCGGGGTCCGGGCTCTGTGTTTCCTCCAATCTCTTAGGACTGGACACAGGTTTTGAGGGTCCGTGAGGAAGTGCACCCTCAAAATCTGTGTCCAGGCCTAAGAACCGAAGGATTAGCGCCCTCAAATCGCGGTTATTAGGGATCGACTTCCGCGGAGGGGACCACCGCCTCGGTAAAGGGCGCGGACAGATAAATGAGCCGGTCTCGGAGCGCCAGCCCGGGGACTCCTCCTGAGCTCATTAAAACGAAATTAAAGGTTTCCGAGGCGCCTGACCTTTCCCGAGCTGCTGGCGGGGGAGCGCGGTGGGCGCGGGGGGCGGCCACGGGGAGAGGAGAGGAAGGAAGGGACACTTGGCTTGGTCTCCTCGGAGCCCCATCTGCCTGGTGGAGGGGGAGGCGGCCCCCTTGGTTTCTCCCGCAAGCTGCTCCGCCACCCCCAGCTCCTGTTCCCGCAGGGAGCGGATCTGCCGTTGGCACCCAGCTCTCAGCGCCGCTTGCCTCCCTCCTCTGGTCCCCATCAGTCCCAGAGCTGGTAGCTTGGAGGAGGACCTGGGTTAGGCACACTGTGCAGAGGTGGGGCATGGGAGGTGATGGCTTGGTCGCCCGCCTGTTGAGGGAAAGGGGTCTGGGGTGCCAAGTTCCTAGAAGGACTTCCTGTGTCAGGGGCTGTGACGGCTGGGCCAGTAAGGAAGCAGCTCCTGCAATGGCAAGATGCTTGGAAGGTTGTTGTCTTGTGGACGGGAAGAAGGATGATTGCTGTGACCGCTGTTCACCATGGCTCATGTCTGACCAGGAGTTCAGGCTTCAGCCCTCTCCTGGGGGTAGGAAAGGCTCTGTGTGTTGGCAACGGGGATTGGTCAGATCACTTAAATTTATGGCACCCAAGCAAAATTCTGCTCCGGGCCCTGCCTGCCCCAGGACAGGTGCTGAGGCAGAGAGAAGAGGTGGACTCATTCCTGCCTTCTGGAAGCTCAGTTCTGGGGAAGGCAGGGCCACCCTCATATCACCACTGGCCAAATGAAATAATGCTGGAGCACCAAGGGGTGCCTCACAGTGGAGACAGTATTTGAGTGGGACTTTGGGACCTAGGGAGAGGGGAACAGGCAGAGAAGAAGGATAGGATATTCTAGGACCAGCATGAGCTGAGTCAGGGTGGTGGAGTGTGGGGAGGGGAAGAGTGTGATACAGCAAGGCTGAGGAGTTGGGTGCGTGCTGGTGAGCAAGATGCTACCTGTGGCTGCCAGGAGTTCCTGACTACTGTCTGCTTACCTCCTCAAACACCCTGGGCAGTGAGGAGCTCTTGAAAAGTATTTGGATTATTTGCAATCTTCCTCTCCTTCAAGCCTGGCCCTTCCTACTCAAGTGGAAATGTTCTTCTCCGGGACACCCCCTCCCCAGAGCATACAGGTCTGACACATCCTGTCTGGCTGATCCTGTCGGGCTGCCCCATGCCCCTCCCTTTCCTATGCTCCTGGGGCCACGGGGTCTCACATCCTCTGAGAGGCAGCACAGACATCCCCACACCTCCCCGCTGTTGCCAGATCCCAAGGACTAAGGTTCTAGAGGGTAAAGGGAGTACCCAGGGCAGATCACTTGGGAGGGCTGACTCACCAGCTCCTTCCTTAACAAGCCCCATTCCCCTCTCTGGGTCTCTGCTCTTGTATTCATCATCCCTCCATCCATCCACTCTCCCATCCATCAACTGAAGGCATATTTCCTGAGCACCGCCAGGCACTGTGCTATGCGAACATAGCAGCAGTGACCAAGACAGACCAGATGGGCCCTGCCTTCACAGACCATACTGTCTGGAGGGGTGAGGGCACTGGACATTAAACAAGTGAGCAAAACAGAGAGAACTGCAAATAATGGCAAGTGACAGCAAGGAAACCTGGGAGCCCTGCAAGGAATACTGGGGCCTGATAGAGAGGGGGTCAGCAGAGGGCTCTCTGAGGGACATGCTGTCCTGCACAGAGCTCTGGGCTCCTGCAGCTCGCAGCTCGGGTGACTTGATTGCAGATTCTTTGCAGAGTCTTTGGCTCTGTTCTTCGATTCTGGGATAATAAGTCCCATTGAGGAGTGGGGAGCCTTTGGTCTCTGGCATTTGATGTATGATTTGTGCCCACTCTTTCCCTGAGCTGTGCCAGCTGTACCAGTTCCTTACTTGGGGGAAGGGGTGTCCTTTAGTTCTGTTGAACTTGGTGAAGGGGTGGGCCTTTGCTGGGCTTTCAACCTTCTCTGCCGCCCCGGTCCCCACTCCTGAGAGCTCCCACTGGGTCATAGATCCGCCCCCTAGTTATCAAGAGTAGGTACAATTGTGCATTCTGTTGGTGGGCAAGGAGCCGTGTGTGTGTGTGTGTGTGTGTGTGTGTGTGTGTGTGTGTGTATGCGCTGCTGATTATGTTTGCTTAACGTGAGGGGGCAGGGATGGGCAGAAGCGTGTGCATGGCTCTCCCGTATGTGAACTCAAGTATCCTGTGTACAGATATGAATGTGCACGTGTGGATGGTAGTCACTGTGAGTGTGTGGATGTCTTTGACTGCACTGTGTGTGTGTGCAGGTATGCACATGCCTGATATCTCTATGGGACAGTGAGTGTGTGTGTGTGTGTGTGTTGGGGGGCACTGAGGGTCTCCATGAAAGTGTGCCCTGTGTTTGTGCACGTGCTTGCTGGGATGGGCTGAGGCAGCCCAGGAGGCATGCAGTGGGGGGCAAGCCCAGCAGGTGGAGAGGATTCCGTGATTCCTTCCTTCCCTCCAGCACTCTGAGGCTCGTTCACCCTCCCAGCTCTGTCCTGGGACCAGGCTGTTTTGCCAACCCCACAGCACTAGAGGGGTCCCAACCTTCCCCTTGTCTGAGACATGAATCCAGGTGGCAGGAACAAGAAGGATGTCCTCCCCCATCTACTAATAGGAAAATGCCAGCATGTTTCTGTAAACCATATGCAAATGAGCCATGCTCCCAGCCCTTCCAACAGCCTGTCTTATGGGAATCATAGGTGGAGCCTCATCTGGAGCCTAACCTTCCACACCATCCTTGGTGGCCCAGGCCCTTCCGGGTCTTCCTGCCTCCAGTCTTGCTCCGTCCAGTTCTCCCTGCCTTGTAGACTGTGGTCTGCAGATGCTAAAGTCTGCCCTGAATCCCCAGTACAACCAAGCTAAAGTCCAATTCCTTAGCCTTGCTCTCCCCCTGTACCACGGATGGCACCCCTGCCTGGGTCCTCAGCTTCCCGTACCGCCTACTACCCAGCACTGTAAGGACAGCCTCCTGCCTGCAGCATCCTTTCCGGGCTCTGCTTGTCTTCCCAGACTTCATTGCCAGTTTTGGAAGCTCCCCAGGTGCTCTCCCACTCTGAGCTCCCACAGCCTTTAAGTTCCCACCCACTCAGTCTGCCCTCTTCTTCCCCAGGTATGAAGTTCTATACTCCCCTCCATCATATCGCTCTCCTCCATACCCCCAAGCCAGGCTGTGAGCTTCCTGAGAACCTGCTGGTCTCCTCCTCTCCATCTGCTCCTGGCAGGGGACCTAGAACAGAGGCAGGCAGGCAGGGGCTGCTGAGTGGAGGGTGGGGAGGATGAAGGAGGGGACCCCAGTGAAAGCACTGTGGGAAGTCCCGCAGGTGGTGAGCAGCTCTGAGTAGGTGCCCGGAAGCTGGTGACGCAGGTGGGGAGCTTTGCTGTCAGGGCCTGCAGTACAAACCACCGCCCCCACCATTTTCTTCACCAAGCACCCAAGCGGAGGTGGGAGAAGAGACTTCACAGAGCATGAAAGATGGGCGGAGGGGACTCCAGGTGGCTGACACAGAGAAGTTGGAGAGGGACAGGACAAGGGGTGGGTGATGAAGATGGATCTGGAGAGGGGAAGATGTGGGCAGAGAAGGGGAGGGAATGGGCAGTGCTGTCCCAACTCTGCCACTTTCTGCTCTGTGACCTGGGGCAAGTCACTCAACCTTTCTGGGCCTTCGTCTGAAAGATGGAAGCTTGACTTACAGGCTGGTGAGAATCACATGCAAGGCAAAGTACATTGTCACTCCATTCACTCATTTCTTAATTTATCCATCCATTCTCCCGAGTTGTTTAGGCACAACAGATGTATTGTAAATGGTGGACTTCTTCCCCTATCCCAGACTTAGGGTTGGCTCAAATCCTAACTCAGAAAGGATGGAGCTGGGAGGCTGAAGTTAATAATACTGATTCTATCATCAGGGCCTGAAAAGCTCCATAGACTGAGAGATGGAGAGGGGGTCCAAGGTCACCCCCTGTCCCTCACTATATACCTGGCTTGTGCTATAGATGGGACAGTGGCTGAAAAGTCAGAGATCAGAAAAGTTCCACTTCTTTGGATTAGCCCTTGAAAGCTTTCTGGAGGAGGGGATTTCCCAGCCATCTGCTTGGTCAGAGGATGGACTTGTCATTGAGGCCACAGACTGGAGTGTGTATGTGTTGGTGGGGACAGGTGTGTGCCAAGCCTAGGGAGGGCGCTGTGGTAGAGACAAGAGGCAGGGGAGGTCACAGCTGGTTCCCCTCTCCCTCTCCTCCAGGTGCACTGTGGTCAGCTGAGTGACAATGAGGAGTGGAGCCTGCAAGCCGTGGAGAAGCATGTAAGTGGGGGTAGGGCTGGGGTAGGATGGGGGCTGCTGAAGACCCTCATCACAACTGATGGGAAGATGATCTGGCCAGAGAGATGGACAGAGATGGGTTCTAGGGCTGCACTTTTGGGCTGTGTGACCTTGAGCAAGTCACTTAAGCTCTCTGAGCCTCAGTTTTACATCTGAGAATCAGGATAAGGATAGCACTGACCTACTTAGGGTACTAGTGATATAAGGCAAGTCAAATACTTTGCCACCTGACTCATTTGAAAAGACCCTGATGCAGGGAACAATTGAAGGCAGGAGGAGAAGGGGACAGAGGATGAGATGGTTGGATGGCATCACCGACTCAATGGACATAAGTTTGAGTAAACTCTGGGAGTTGGTGATGGACAGGGAGGCCTGGCGTGCTGTGGTCCATGCGGTCGGGAAGAGTTGGACACGACTGAGCGACTCAACTGAACTGAAGAAGGAATAT
The DNA here is from genome assembly GCF_014754425.2 of Oryx dammah. Lineage (NCBI taxonomy): Eukaryota > Metazoa > Chordata > Mammalia > Artiodactyla > Bovidae > Oryx > Oryx dammah. The sequence continues at coordinate 49,927,488 of NW_024070201.1, read as the reverse complement.
CTACATAATGATACTCAGGCTCTTCCTTGAGATTGTGATTTTGTGACTTTAACAAGAACTCAACAACGACTCCCCAGGGGTTCTAGAGACAGAGCAATCTGACCCTGTTCTTGCCTTGGAAGAGTCTGGGGACTAGGGGTGGAGACAAACCCAGTATTTATCTGATCATGGACCGAAGGACTCTTCGGGGAAAGAGGGAGCCCACGGGAGTGTGGAGGTGGGGGGCCATGGCACCGCAGGCAGAGGAAACGGCTCAAACCAAGGCTAGAGGTCCCACGGTGGCGAGGGCGATAAAGGTGGGGTGTGTGGCTTGCTGACCGCTCCGCCCGCCCCAGACCCTGGTGGCCCTGAAAAGGGTGCAGGCCTTGCAGCAGCGCGAATGCAGCGCGGCCCCTGAAGCGACCCAGAATCCTCCGGAGGAGGCAGTAGGAGACCAGAAGGGTGGGGTCGCGTACACAGACCAAGACCGAAAGATCCTGCAGCTTTGCGGTGAGGACCTGGCCGCGGCGGGGAGGGGCGGGGCGCGAACCTGTGAAGGCGGATCCACGGGTGGGAAGGGCCGTGGGTGGGCGGGGCCTACGCTGGGGCGCGGCGCGGGGCTGGCTGGGGCCGCAGCTGAAGAGGAGATCCTGAACCGGGTGGGAGTTGGAATTGGAGGGCGCAAGCCCTTGGAGGAAATCTGGGGGCCCTCTGTCTGACTCCTGCCCCGCCATCGCAGGGGAGCTCTACGACCTGGACGCCTCTTCCCTGCAGCTCAAAGTCCTCCAATATGTGAGTCCCTGTGCCCCTCCCACTGTTCCTCCCGGGACGGAAGTCCTCTTGAGCCCTCCATCTCAGTACAGATTCAGATGTCCTGACCCTCCTCTCTTCTCCACCTACCTGCGGATCCTCAGAAAGGCAGAGGGTGGGGAGTGGGGATCTACCAGATGCGAGGTCAGCCCCTTGCTGTGTCCCTCCCTCTCAGCTGCAACAGGAGACCCAGGCATCCCGCTGCTGCCTCCTACTGGTATCCGAGGACAATCTCCAGCTCTCCTGCAAGGTGAGGGCCCAGAGCCACTGTGGGGCAAGGCGAGGGACCTGGGTCTCTGAGAGGAAAAACCTTGTCTGTCCTTTAACCAGTCTACGTCGTTCTGCCCATCAGGTCATTGGAGATAAAATACTGGAGGAAGAGATAAGCTTTCCGGTGAGTTCTACGTCTGTCCCCTGTTTTGGGGTCTGAAGAAGCAGTTAAAGCGGACCAGGCATTCCTGGGATCTGCCCAGTGAGACTAGAATCTACTAGAATCTCTTGGAATCTGATGGAATTATCTGGACCTTCAGATCTACTTAGAAATGTTATGAGAGATCACAACCTCTCATGATCAGGATCCCTTAGGAGAAATCACTCACAATCTACAGAAAGGTTTACCTGGGGCCAGGTCACTTCTGTTGGAGTATCTCTGGGCTTGGCTCTCTTAGAATCCATTAGGATCAGTGAGAATCCTTGGATTCTGCTTTTTTCTCTCCTAGTTAGGGAAGACCCTTAAGTCCTTCATAGGGGATTCTGGTCAAGAGCCTACTCTCCCCACTCCCCACCCCCATTCCTCAATGTTGACTCCATCCACGATTTGGACTGACTGAAGAGGTAGTTGAAACTTCCAGACTTGATGAGGCGAGAGGTCTCACATGGCCTGATCTTGGGAAGAGTTGGGCCCTGACTGGCTCTCCTCACTCCCTCAGTTGACCACAGGACGCCTGGGCCAAGTGGTGGAAGACAAGAAGTCCATCCAGCTGAAAGATCTCACCTCTGTAAGCCATGGCCTGGCTGGACCAGGGGAGGATACAGGGGAGAGCCCTCTGCCCAGTCCCCAGGGCCAGGTTCTCTGGGCCTGGGCAACCTAGGAACAGGGGAGACAAGACCCTGGAACTTTCTCCTAGCCCACCCTGTGTCATAGCACTTCCCACCCTGCCTGATCCCTTCAGACCCTCCTGTTGCAGAGTGTGGTGGAGGGCGGGGGAGGGAAGCATGTTCTTCCTTCCCTGCCCTGATTTGCCTCCCCTCTTGCTTCTCCTTTGCAGGAGGATGTGCAACAGCTGCAAAGCATGCTGGGCTGTGAGGTGCAGGCCATGCTCTGTGTCCCTGTCATCAGCCGGGCCACTGACCAGGTCGTGGCCTTGGCCTGCGCCTTCAACAAGCTCGGAGGAGACTTGTGAGTCTGGGTGGAGGGATGTGGGTCAGGAGATGGAGCTGAGAGGCTGGGCAGGGCTTGACTCGGGTAACAGTGTAGGAAGGGTACTGGGCAGGGGATACTGTTCTAGCAGTGGTGGGCTGAATGGTTTGTCTGTGCAAGAGATTGAGATTATGGAAGCAATAGACCCTTATTGCTGCTCCGTTGGGCTTTGTAAAATCATGCTGAGGTCCAAACAAGTTCCCTTCTCGTTTCCACTTCCTACAGTTTGGATTATCCATGTTTTGGTACTGGCCTTCCCCCGACTTGCCATCCCTGTATTAGCATTTCTGCTGGTAACTGATGGAGGAGTGATGTGCTCTAGGATGGGTGAACTCTTTGGGACCCACAGAGCATCACTGACGTTGTGGACAGTGGCTCAAGGGAATAGGCATGAGGGTGGGGCTAAGCTGAGGCTCTTCAGAGGCATTGATAAGGCAGCTGTAAGAATCATGTGAAACAGAAGGGTGGACAGGACAAGAGCTAGGTACACAGGCTTAGTCAGGAAGTATGTCTCAAGAACTGAGGTCAGATTTGGGGTATAGAAGTGGTATCACAGATTTCATGTCCTACACCAACTCATTAATTGCTGCCTGAAGCATTGTATTAGTTTAGTGAGAAACAGTGCTGTGATTAGCCACATCTGTCCTGGGGGCATATTTAGGATGTGAATGCTGCCACAGTTGGTCCAGCATGCCCAGCAGTAGGGAGTAGTGGGCAGGTGAGGGGTTGCATTCTGATTCCAGGATGCAGAGAGATGCTGACAAGATGCTTGGCCCCTGGGGCCCAAATTGGCAAGCTGGGTTTGAGGCATCAGAGCTCCTGCAGGAAGTGGAGACTGGAGATGTTGGGACTAGAGAGGTCAGAAGCCCAAGGACAGTGTCTGCAGGGGTGGAGCAGAGATCTGGGAGTCAGGTCTGAGTAGAAGGACCTGCCAGCATGGAGGCCTGGGGAAATGAAGACAGGAACAAGGCAGGACTAACTGAGGCAGGGAGGACGGGGGTCTGTGTCATGGGGAACTGGTGAGCATCCTGGTGTGGGAGTATTTGTGCCATTCAGTAAGCACACATTGAATCCCTAGTGTGTCTGACCCTGTGCTGGCTGGATGGCCTTGGGTAGGCCTTTGGTGAGGGAGAGTGCAGAGTGGGAAGTCCAGCAAGGGTTGTGGCCTCTGGCTGCCGGCCTGGGTTCTGAGATGGTCTTGGACCTGGAGGAGAGGAAATATCAGAAGGGAAATGAGATGGGGACTGGGTGACAGCCTTGAGGCTCAGAGCAGAGACAAGGTCATCTCTAGGTTCCACATCTTTCAGGGAGTAAGTGCTGAATAATTGCAGGAGCCAAGGTGGTGCTCAGCTCAGAGCAGGCACTGTAGAGAAGCAGCCCTGAGAACATCCCTTCATCTGGGAGTGCAATGAGGCTGGTGGCAGGGGAAGAGGTACATTTAAGACTTTAGCAAACACTTTGCAGACATCTCCCCTGTACCAGGCTCTTCATTGGACAAGGGGTGATACAGTCAGAGTTCAAGACTGGCTTCAAGACTCAATGTTTATTTTTAGGTCACAGAGCGGGGACGGTGGGAAAGGTATTCTAGGCAGAGCGAACAGTGTGAGCAAAAGCATGAAGGTGTGAAAGAGCCTGAGGTTTTCTCAGAATGATGAGCATCTTACTCTGGCTGAGGCTGAGACGCCCATAGAATAGGGGAGAGAGGTGGGTGGGACCAAGTGAAGGGGCCTCAAATGCAGTGAGAAGGCAGTTGGGGAGACAGACACAGCGCGGTGGGGACTGGGGTCTAGACCTGAATCACTGGATGGCCAGCATGAGTGGGGGATACCCCAGCAGAGAGGAGCGCTGCAGGTAGCCCCCAAATGGGGAGGGCTCTTGGCAGGGAAATCTGGGGGCTGAGAAATGGTCAGTCTCTGAGGAATACTCCACCTCCCCATGATCCCCATCCAGAGAGGCTTACCCACATCCACAGCCCAGGTCCCGCCCCAGCCCAAGTCCCACAAAGCTCCCTGGTGACAAATCATTGGGTGGCCAGATTGAATGACCTCCTCAGGATTTCAGGCCAATCTTGTCAGATGCCCGCCAGCTCCGTGAATATGATATGGGCCCTGCCCTGCCCACAACCACCTCAGGACTAGTGGAGGCACCAAATCGGGGCCTGCAGGTTCCAGGGAAGGGAGGACAGTGTAGGAGCTGGATGAGACAGGGCGGTGCACCGCCCCTCCCTGAGGTTGGAGGAGAAGGGCAGGAGAACACATAGCCCGCGGGTGGGCGGGTCTCCAGTCTGAGGGGAAAGACTCAGCCTCAGTCTGGGTAAATCTGAAGTCAGAGGAGGGAGACTTTGAGAAGTCTCTGGCTTTGAGAAGCAATAGTCTGAGGAGGAGAACACATTTGGGGCAGAGGAGGATTAGAGCCCACTCCCCAGAGCCCCCCAGTCTGAGGTGGAAGCTGGCCCAAGCCGCTGGGTGGTGAGCTGCCCCAGCAGAGGAGGGTGAGGTGAGATGGTGGGTTTCTGGGTGGGCTTCCTGGAGGGACGGAGGTGGGGCGGAGTGGGGAGAGCAGTCTGTGGTCTGCCCTCTGCGGTGACCCCCGCCACCCCGCCCCGGCAGGTTCACAGACCAGGACGAGCGCGTGATCCAGCACTGCTTCCACTACACCAGCACGGTGCTCACCAGCACCCTGGCCTTCCAGAAGGAGCAGAAGCTCAAGTGTGAGTGCCAGGTGCGTGGGCTGCCCTGACCACTCTCGGGGGCCAGTTCCCCCAGCTCTCAGCCCCAGAGAGTCATCCACAAGGGAAAAGCCCATGGGTTTGGGGGCCAGTGGTGGGGGGTCTACCTAGGCCCCTGGAAGTCTCTGAAAGAGGAGAACTGGAGCTCCTCAGGACGGCACCTCTGGCTGCAGGCCCAGTATGCAACCGCCCTCTAGTGTTCGGATTGGGCATCACAACAACGTCTGGATGCCTAGAGTCCCAGGGGAGCGCACTTGTGACACTCAGGTTTCCTGCTCACCCTCCCTGGGGCTAGAACTCCCACTCCTTCCCTTAGAGCCAAATGATACAGTTAGACTCTCTCAGTCTCCGGCCTGTCCTGTGAGCCCTAGGGAAAGAATGAGAAGACCCTCAGGCTGACGGAGGCAGGGGGCTGAAGAGGGTGAACCCCTGCAACCTGAGTCCCTGTGATCTCCTTTTTCTCCATTCCAGGCTCTTCTCCAAGTGGCGAAGAACCTCTTCACTCACCTGGGTGAGTGCACTGCCCTCCTTCATGCCTGGCTGTGGGGTGGGAGTCGGGGGACTGGTGTTTCGAGGAGGGGAGGCATGCAGGCTTGTCAGCACTCCAGCCTGTCTCACCACAGTCCCCCATGCTTCTCCCTCCTGCAGATGACGTCTCCGTGCTGCTCCAGGAGATCATCACAGAGGCCAGGAACCTCAGCAATGCTGAGATGTGAGTGAATCCACCCAGGAGGGGGAGAGAGAGAGAGGCCCTGGCCCTCAGTCATCACCTCTCTTTTCCTCCCCTCTTTTTTTTCCCCCTCTGTTGTCGTCGTAATTTATTTGGCTTGACAGCATGTGAGATCTTAGTTCCCCAAGCAGGAACTGAACCCACGTTCCCTACATTGGAAGCATGTTGTCTTAACCACTGAACCACCAGGGACGTCCCCTCCATTGCCTTCTTGCGGGACCCACGTCTTGTGTGATTTTTTATTTCATGCTTGTGTCCCTCACTAGATTGTAACATCCAATGACAGCAGGCACGCTGCTTGCTTTGCAGGCCGTGGGTCCTCAGCTTTTAATACGGTGTCTGGTACATGGTAGGTGCTAGCAAAACAAACAAAAAAATTATCCATCTGAACTAATGTCTGGAGTCAGCTAGCCCTGAGGAGAGTCTCACCATAGGTCACTCCCTCCAGGGCTCAGAAATCTAGGCTTCACCTCAAGTCCTGAGATTTGAGAGGTGGTCACAGAGGAGAAGGAAATGGCAACCCACTCCAGTGTTCTTGCCTGGAGAATCCCAGAGACGGCGGAGCCTGGTGGGCTGCTGTCTGTGGGGTCACACAGAGTCGGACACGACTGAAGCGACTTAGCAGCAGCAGCCGCAGCACAGAGGGGTGTCAGGGCCCTGTGGACCAACGCCATCTCTCCACAGCTGCTCTGTGTTCCTGCTGGATCAGAACGAGCTGGTGGCCAAGGTGTTCGATGGGGGCGTGGTGGAAGATGAGGTGAGGCAGGGCTGCGTGGAGGGAGGGTGTGGCTGTGGTCCTGGGGGCCGGGAGTCCTTGGGGGAGCAGGCCCTACGTTTGATCGTCCGCTCTGGGACCGGCCACTAACCCTCCTCTCAACTCCATTCCTGCCCTGGCAGAGCTATGAGATCCGCATCCCCGCTGACCAGGGCATCGCGGGTCATGTGGCGACCACCGGCCAGATCCTGAACATCCCAGATGCTTATGCACATCCACTTTTCTACCGAGGCGTGGACGACAGCACTGGCTTCCGGACGCGCAACATCCTCTGCTTCCCCATCAAGAACGAGAACCAGGGTGCGGCTTGTGGTGGCTCCGGCAGAGGGCCGGGGCGGGGCCTGAGAGGATGGGGCGGAGCCGAGCAGAAGGTCCACAAGCCGTCTCTACCACCCTAGCATCCCCGGGCCAAAGGGATGGGGTTTCCCAAGCCTGTGATTTCCCTTGAGGATACCCTGGGAGGACAGATTGTCAGACACGTCCACTGGCTCATCCTAGCTCCTCTTTGGTCCCCAGAGGTCATCGGTGTGGCCGAGCTGGTGAACAAGATCAACGGACCATGGTTCAGCAAGTTTGATGAAGACCTGGCTACAGCCTTCTCCATCTACTGTGGAATCAGCATTGCCCATGTGAGCGGGACAGGGGCAGGCCCATGCAGGACCCTCTGTTCTCCTCTCCACAATGGCTCTCCTTGCTCTGTCCAGATGGGTTTGTGCCCGCCCCTGGGGCTCAGAGCCCTGCTGCTGGGTTGCTGTGCAGTCTTCACTACCTACTGGTCACTTCTGGCCTCAGTTTCCCATCAGAAAATTGGAGATACTATTTCCAATCCTGTCCAGTTAGCCTCCTAGGACTATGGGAGACCTGTTTTATTTCCCCCTTTTCCGAAAGCAACCTCAACTCGAGCCCCTGTTTAGCTTCTTGTGGGGATATGTTGAGTCTCATTGTCCACAGCTGGCAGCTCTGACCCAGGAATCCAACCCTTAGATCCCTAATGCTATCTCCCCTCCTTGCTTCTCTTTCTCCATTAAGGGCCTTAGGCTCCATCACTGAAGCTGGGGCAGGCTCAGGAGAGCATGCAAAGTGCTAGATCAAGTGCTAAGAGGCCCTGGGGAGGAGGAGCGAGGGCAGGTCTGGAGAAAAGTTGGAGAGGGCTCGCTACTCTGGGCTGGAGCTTGAAGGCTCAGACTGGGCCCAGCATGGGACAGGAGTTGGAGGAGGTTCTATCTGATCCCTTTGTCCCGGTCCTGGGTATTTCACAGCCACCTTGCTTGAGCCCTATCTTTCCCTCTCTCCCCCACAAGTCCCTCCTATACAAGAAAGTGAATGAGGCGCAGTATCGCAGTCACCTGGCCAATGAGATGATGATGTACCACATGAAGGTGAGCCCTGCACAGAGCTTCTACCCTCTTTCTCAGGGCCCCGGGGTCCCCTGTAGTCCCCCTGTTCCTCCCCTAGCTCCATGAATCCTCTGGGGCCCCGGATCAGGCTGGGCTTTCTGATCACCCTCTCTTGAAGATAAGAGCAGTGCCTGGCCTTTTGCTCTCCTGCTCTCCTTCGGGGCAGCCTCTCTGCAAAGCAATTTCTGGTTCAGCCCCAAAGCTGGCAGCAAGACTCAGCCCAGCGGAGAGTATGGTTCAGCCAGGTGTTCCCCATGTCCAGGGATAATTCCCATCCTGGGAACTGCTGACAGCTGGGAAGCCCACTCAGGGTCCTCCCGCAGCTCCCTTAGGAACAGTGGTCCTGCAGTTCCTAGGCAGTCCTATCCCTAGACCCTGTGCAAGACAAGCTGTCTGGAACTTTAGTTCAGAGTATGTGATGGTCATTGTTCATTTGAATATTTCCTCTCCTCTGTGTCCAAACCAAAAGGCTGCAGACTTTGTGGCTGGGGTCAAAACCGTAGCAGGAAGGATTGGCTCTGGGATGGTCCTCCCCAAAGAAGGAATCTTTGAGTTATTGTCTGTGGAAGGCCACCATGGTGTCAAGAAGAGGTGTTCTCTGCCTTTAACAAGGAGAGGTGGTTACAGATGAGGGTGGGCCCAGGCAAGGAGGTGCAGTAGGTTGGCTTCAGGATGGCGAGAGGAGGATGGTGTTCTCCTGCCCAGTGACGACCCATGGAAGACCCAACTGGGATGCATTTGAGTGGGAGGTCCCCGGAGGTCCCCGCCACTGTGGGCATTTGAGGTTGAAGACATTGGATGGGGTAGAGGCTGTCTTCTAATGCCCTGGCTGGTCCCCTCCAGGTCTCTGAAGACGAGTACACCAAACTTCTCCACGATGGGATCCAGCCTGTGGCTGCCATTGACTCCAACTTTGCCAATTTCACATACACTCCTCGCTCTCTGCCCGAGGATGACACTTCCATGGTGAGCTGGCTCGCCCTGCTTGACTGTGGAGGATGGACAGCCAGAGATCGAAGTTAGATGTGCACAGGAAAGTCCTGGCAAGACAGTCATCAAGAGATGGAGGGGGCATGTGGTCTGCCACCATGGCCCACAGGGCCTGCCCAGGGGCTGGACTGGAACCAACGATGGCCTCAGGATTGGCACCTCCCTCCCTGTTTTTCTAAGACTTTGTGTGAACTTGGTTCCAAGAGTTCTTAGATCTCCTGTTTCTAAGTTCATGGCTCCAAGAATGCTTGGCTGTACCATTTTTTGGTTCTCAAGTTTAGATCTAAAAGTTCTAAGACTCCAACATTTTGGAGGCTTCAAGAAGGGCCAAGTCGGGGAGTGGGGCCACTCCCAGGGGTTGTGGGGTGCATCTTGAAACTGACAGTCTCTCTGATCCCTCCTTCTGCTCTGTCCAGGCCATCCTGAGCATGCTTCAGGACATGAATTTCATCAATAACTACAAAATTGACTGCCCGACACTGGCCCGGTGTGTACCCCCAGCCCTCTGCTCCCCAACCCTGTCTCTGCCTCCCTTTTTGTCCTCTCCTCTCACATCCATTGCTCCCTGTGCTCTGGGAAGGACCTCTGAGGATGTCTAGGGGAGGCCCAGACTTGTAATGGTGGGAGGATCCACCAGTGAGAGGCAATTCACAGACACTGGGAACCTTGAGAAAAGGGAAGGAATGGGGCCGGACAGAGCCTGGAGCGCTTGCTGGAGGAGGAGAGCCTGAGGCCGCTGTGCTGCCCTCTCCCCACCCCCAGGTTCTGTTTGATGGTGAAGAAGGGCTACCGGGATCCCCCCTACCACAACTGGATGCACGCCTTTTCTGTCTCCCACTTCTGCTACTTGCTCTACAAGAACCTGGAGCTCACCAACTACCTCGAGTGAGTGGCTGCCCTTGCCCCCATCTGGCAGCTGCTGGGGTCCCCTTCCTGGGGACAGAACTGCACCTCCTGTGTGGCAGACTTTGCATGCATTGCCTCACAGGATCCTCTTAACAGCCCAGTGCGAAAGGTACAAGGCCTCCTTCCAAGAAGGGGACCCAGGTTCCTGAGCCCCTGTGCAGGTGATTCCTGGACATGTGCGGCCAAGAGCTCAGCCACTGACCACGGAGCAGCTCCCCTTCTTGTGGCCATCTCCTCCAGCCGGCCCTCCTGTGGAGGAGGGAGCTGTGGCTCACTGCCGTGTCCTCTGTCTCCTCCCAACCAGGGACATGGAGATCTTTGCCTTGTTTATTTCCTGCATGTGTCACGACCTGGACCACAGAGGCACAAACAACTCCTTCCAGGTGGCCTCGGTGAGACCCTGCCCTCCTCACAGTGGGCACCCTCCCTGGGGTGTCTGGGAGCCTCACCCCTCCAGCCTGAGGGGAGGTGGGAGCTCATGAGACCAGGAGCCAGTTGAGAGACAGGAGGAGGCTCTCCCAAGCTATGGGAGATGCGGGAGTGCTGAGGGGGTGGGAGGAGCTGGGCTGTTCTGAGCCTAATATGCCTCTGGATGTCAGGAGTGATGGAGTTTTCTTTGATTTTTTTCAGAAATCTGTGCTGGCCGCACTCTACAGCTCAGAAGGCTCTGTCATGGAGGTACCACCATTCTGCCCAGTATCCCCATCCCCATTGTCCCCTTAAGGCCAATGATTTATTAATACGAAGCTAGACTGTGGCTCGGCTCCTCCCCATGCCAAGCCCTGCTTTCCACCCAGACTGGGAGAGCTGTAGTGCCCCCAGGGCACGTCTGACTCTTGTTCCCGATGAGCTTGGAAGGGTACCCATGCGGCTGGGGGTGCCAGTCAGGCTGCAGGTTCTGCCCGAGCCCAGGTTTGCCCAGGGAGGACTTGTAGTTAACCTGTTTCTCTTTGCATGTCTAAGGACACCCTATGAAACCCTCTCTGCCCCCAGCCTGGCATGGGCTCCTTGTCCCGTCATGCTCAGCTTTGCCTGAGACTGTTTGATTTGTGTCTGCCCACCCCCAATGGGAGCTCCTGGAGGCAGAAACAAAATCGGAGACATCTCTGAGTTCCCTGCATCTGGCACAGGGCTTGGCATGAGTGGGAACCAAACTTTCAAGGTCACCTTGCCCCACCCTGGCCCCAACAACACCCCTCTGGAACTGCTCCTGCTTGCACGCCCCCAGAGACGAGGGGCTCACTTCCTCCTGGGAGGCCTGGTGGCAGCCTGGCTCCTGCCCTCCACGCCCTGGGCTGAGTCGGCTCCTCCTCTGAGTGACAGCCCTTCAGCGTCAGAAGACAGGGGTCTTGCCCTCGCCTCATCACTGCCCTTCCCTGTCAGCACACAAATGTTTCTTGCATGAATTAGTGTCGAAGACTCCAAGGGATCATTTCAGAATCATTCCAGCTTGAGAGGCCCTCAGAGCTCACCTTGTTGTGTCCGTCTGACTGACAGCTGAGGAATCTGAGGCTCAGACATGGCCAGGGACTTGCCCAGGGTCACATGGAGGGTCAAAACAGAGCCCAGAAAGGGAACTGGCCCCCCAGCCCCGACTCCCCAGTTCTGCCTGCTCTGCTCAGTTTGGGGGCCAGGGCTGGGCTGGGCTTTCTTCCTCCCTTGGAGTCAGTGAGGAGGAGCACCCCCACCCCAGCTGGGCCCCTACCACACCTCTCCCCACAGAGGCACCACTTCGCTCAGGCCATTGCCATCCTCAACACCCACGGCTGCAACATCTTTGACCACTTCTCCCGGAAGGTGATGGGGCTGGGGGTGGGGGGCAGGGAGTGGGAGCTGGGAGCTGGCCTGAGATGGGAGAGGTAGACCCGAGGGGTGGAGGTTCCTGAGGTTTAGGGGAGTAGGGGGTGGGGTGTCTAGGCCTTGACCCTGTACCCCCATCTCCACCCAGGATTATCAGCGCATGCTGGATCTGATGCGGGACATCATCTTGGCCACAGACCTGGCCCACCACCTCCGCATCTTCAAGGACCTCCAAAAGATGGCCGAAGGTGCCTGCCTCTAGCCTGGGTCTCGAGATCAGGGAGGGACCACCAAGAGGGGGATTCGCCTGGAGGGCATCCCCAGGGTTCAGACCCATCCCTTCCAACATCAGCCCACCAGGCAGACCCAGCTCTGCATCCCTGGCTCCCATCCAGGGTGCTGAATTCCCTGCACCACTCTGGGATGGGCCCTGGGGCCTTGCTCTTAGAGACCCAGGATGCTGGGTCCCTCTCCTTGACCCTGTTCTCTCCCCGACAGTGGGCTATGATCGAACCAACAAGCAGCACCACAGCCTCCTTCTCTGCCTCCTTATGACCTCCTGTGACCTCTCCGATCAGACCAAGGGCTGGAAGACCACGAGGAAGATTGCAGTAAGTGCTCCTCCATCTTGGGAAGGCGCAGGCTGTACACACTATCTGGCTCTGTGTGGCTCCTGAAGCCTGCACGCCCTCCAAGTGCTGAGCTCAGCCTGTGGGGGAGACAGAAACCTAGGCCACCTCAGGTGACAGTGGAGAGATTCAGAGAGGGGCATGGACTCACTGAGGGGCCACCCAGCAAATCAGTGAGTGGCTGGTGGAAGGCGGGCCAGAACCCAGCCACCGTCCTCCTCCCAGGCCGGGGATGGTGAGGACAGGTCCTGAGGTCCCAGTGCGGCAGTTTCCCCCCTCGGGAATGGGCTATGGAGGAGCGTGGGCGGGTGGATCGCACTCACAGGAGGTAATGAGAGTGTTGACCTTTCAGGAGCTGATCTACAAAGAGTTCTTCTCCCAGGGAGACTTGGTATGTGGGGTGTGACCTCAGGGTGCCCAGGTTGGGGGAGGGTTCCTAGCCTGGGCCCAGGAGGGGCTGGGTTAGCCTGATCCAGATGTTTCTGGAGCATGGAGAGGGCCAGACAGGCCTGACAACCTGATGCCTGCAGGAGAAGGCCATGGGCAACAGGCCGATGGAGATGATGGACCGTGAGAAGGCCTACATCCCCGAGCTGCAGATCAGCTTCATGGAGCACATCGCAATGCCCATCTACAAGTGAGTGAGCTCACGGGGCCTGCTGGGGATACTGCCCAGGGATGGTATGGGAATGGGACAGGGCTGGCTGGGGCATCACAGCAGACACAAGAGCTGCGCTGGCTGGCCTTGCTGCACCTCATCCACTGCTTGTCTCTGAGCACAGCTGTCTCTTGCTTTGCCCCTAAATGGGCCGTTTGCTTCATCCTTGGTCCCCTATGGAAAGAGATGGTCAAGTTCTCCTTGAGCTTCCAATCTTATGCCTCATGCTCTTGTGGAAGTTCTACCTGTGGTCCAGCCCTAATCTTTCTTGCTGCTCACAGTCTGCCTTCTGACCTCTAAACCTGCCCCTATCCACCCCCAGGCTGCTGCAAGACCTATTCCCCAAGGCGGCCGAGTTGTATGAACGCGTGGCCTCTAATCGTGAGCACTGGACCAAGGTGTCACACAAGTTCACCATCCGAGGCCTCCCGAGCAACAACTCGCTGGACTTCCTGGACGAGGAATATGAGGTGCCTGACCTGGATGGCGCTAGGGGTCCCATCAATGGCTGTTGCAGCCTTGACGCTGAGTGAGTCCCTCCTGGGACCCCCCGCCCCCCCTGCCGGCCCAGGCTTCCTCCCACAACCCTCCATGGGCCTGGCCACACACCCTGGGACCAGAGCCAAGGGTCCTGGATTCTAGGCCAGGACTTCCCACGTGACCCCAGGGGAGGTCTGACCTTCCCGGGCCTCAGCTTTCTCGTCTGTGTAATGGAAGACTTCCAGCCTCACTGAGACTTTGTCATTTGTCCTCTGAGAGCACAGGGGTAACCAATGAGCAGTGGGCCCTGCTCTGCACCTCTGACCGCACCTTGGCAAGTCCCCACCTTTCAGGCCACACATTCTCTGAGGCAGCCGGATGGTTTCTTCTGGGCCCCGTTCCTGTCCTACCAGATCTGTGCCCTTTCCTCTGGGGGCACCCTCACTGGCTCCCAGGATCCTCAGGCAAGAACGTGAGACATCTGAGTGGGCAAAGGGTGGGTCTTAGAGACAGTTATCAGCCTGGCTGGAGGACTAGAAATAGCCATGGGACCACCTGTGGCCCTGAGGACTGCCTTTGTACTTATGGTGGGGATCGGGACCTGGGGATATAGGGATCCCAGGAGGAAGCTGCCAGGGGGCCAGTGCAGTGCTCTGGGGAGAGGGGGCTCAGGAAGAGAGCAGGATAAGAACAGCGAGAAGGAAGGATCCCTGGGCTGGGAAGCAGGCCCAGCATGGGTCAGCCATGGTTCCTCCTGGCTGTGTGACCCTGGGCAAGTCCCTTCCCCTCTCTGTGAAACAGTAGGGTGAGACAATCCATCCTCTAAGACCCCTTTTAGATCCAAGTCCTCATAGTTCTCTGGAGTCCCAGGAGAGGCCACTGAGGGTCCCTGGCCCCCTTGGGCACAGAGCTGACACTGAGTCCCTCAGTGGCCCCCTGAGTATACCCCCTTAGCCAGAGCCCCTTCCCCATTCCTACAGCCAGAGGGGGACCTGGCCTCAGCCTGGCAAGGCCTCTCTCCTCTTCAAGGCCATATCCACCCATGCCCCAGGGCTTGGGAGACCCCCTAGGGCTGGGGCTCTGGGGTCATCCTGGCCACTGGCTTCTCCTTTCTGTGTTTTGTTCTGTATGTGTTGCGGGGTGGGGGGAGGGGGGCCACCTGCCTTACCTATTCTGAGTTGCCTTTAGAGAGATGTGTTTTTTCTAGGACTCTGTGCAACTGTTGTATATGGTTCCGTGGGCTGACCGCTTTGTACATGAGAATAAATCTATTTCTTTCTACCAACCCTCTGCCACGGGGCTGTCTGCAGACTTTGTGCGTGAGGTTGGTGGTGGTGGGGAATTAGCATCGGGGAAGGCAAATGCCTTTAAGAACTCCCAGGCTACTGGAACCCCCATCCCTGCTGCCTAGCCCCTCTTCTGTGGGAGTCCTGGACCTGTCGGGGCACCCCCAGACCAGTCCTGTGCCAGGTACTGGGTACTGAGGTGGAGATGGCAGATACAGAGGCCTGAGCATGAGGCAGTCATTTGTGGGCTGGAAATGGAGAAATGAGAGACTGAAGCAATCAAGGAGGCTGCCTGGAGCAGGTGACCTGGTGCTCCTTCTAGACCCTCTTTCTGCTGGTCTACCTTAGTCATGCATGCCCTTACAGCCAAGGCCTGAGCCTCTGAATGCTCTCCTAGCCACAGGATACCTGTCTGTGTCCCTGTAAATCCAGCCAAAGGGGTCTGACTGTGTATCAAATACAGCCCTGGGTTGTGTCTTTGGGGTTGAGTCCCTGCTTTCCTGGCTGTGAGAGTGTTTGCTTCTTCACAGACAGGGGGGCAGACTCCAGACTGGTGACCAGGAGGAAGCTCTGATTGGCAGTCTCCAGACCCCACGCCCACCATGCCTGTAACCCTCCCATCTTCTCTCCATTTCTCCCAGATCAGTAAAGGGTGGCATGTTAAGGGGCTGGGCACTAGGCTCTCCTTTCCTGGTGGGGGACGGTTGGGAGGCAATGGTCCTGTGTCTGCCCACAATGGCCTCGGGGTGTCGGCCTGGCTGGTTGACACCTCAGGGTGTCCAGGACCATAGAGCTTGTCTGCGTCTCATGCCTGGCAGTTTATTCTGGTTTGGAATCTGTTTGGGCTGAATGGTCCCAGGGCTTCTAGCCTGCCCGTGGGGCTGTGGGGTCCAGGCCCCTCCCCTGCTCAGCCCCTGCTTTGGGGCCCCCCAGTCTGTCCTCTCACAGCACAGATCCCAGGCCAGTCAGTGGGCCCCCAGGTGGGGGTGAGTCATTTCCTGGCTCCAGGCTGACAGAAGAGGATTACTCTAATTGTGCCCAGCTGACACCAGCGTTGGTGTGGGCTAACACAGGTGCCTATGACCCTCGACCCTGGGTGTGTGTGTGTGTGTGTCCTCTTCCACAGGCCTTTGGGCAAAGTGGAAGCACAACCTAGGTACCCACCCCTGAGCCTTCCTCCCCTTCCCCCCGCGCCTGCCCTCCCTCGTGGACATTTAATTCTGTTCAAGGCCCATGCTGCGACACATCCCACCTTGCCTCCAAATTAAACAACTCACAGATATCTTCTCCTGCACTGCAGGACCCTATGCTGAGGCCCAGAGCTAAATTCATCCTCGACCCTGGTCTGGAGGGTCTAACAGCCTGGCAGGGGAGACACAGGCCATGGTACCTATGGCCCCAGGCAAGGGCCTGAGAAAACCACAGTGAGGTTTGGAAGATGAGCAGGGGTTTTCCTGCCGGCGAAGAGGGCAAGGCACTCCCGGGAGAAGGAACTGCTCCTACAAACGCTGCTGCTCAGAGAAGGAGAGAAGGAGAGTGGCTGACACATGAGAATGGAGAGAGCTAAGGCCAGATCAGGGAGGGCCATGAATGCCAGACTGCAGAGTTCGGCTGGACTTTGTGGGCACGAGGGAATGGGGGCTCAGGCGTGCATTTTAGAAGGTCCTGCAAGAAGGCGAAGCAAGGACTGCAGGCGAGCGGTTGGGAGGGGATCATCCTGGTGGGCTGCCGTCTATGGGGTCGCACGAGTCAGACACGACTGAAGCGACTTAGCAGCAGCAGCAGCATCCTAAAGTGGATGCTTAGTGGCCTAGGATGGGCAAAGGTGGAGGAGTTCAAGACGCTTTGGGTTCACAGAACTTGTGCTCGCTTGGATGGGGGCGGAGGCCGGATTGGCAAGTGCCCTGGAAAAGGAACCTGCTCTTGAACAGCCCTGGGCAGCTCCTCAGGCGCCATCCTCCCGGGCCACCAGGTGCTGGGTGGAGCCTCTGGCAGGTGAGTCCACGGGGAAGATGGGCGGGGCAGCTGTTTGGGGGCTGCCAGGGGTGGGGGCCGGAGGAGGGGCGGGAGGAGGACCCTGCTTCTGCAGAGCCTGCTGGCAGCCCTCACCCGGTTGGGGAATACAAGCCTAGCGCCCCCCCGCCCCCCGCACCAGGGCTTCTGGTAACTGCCCTGCCCTCCCAACTTAACGGTTTCATTTTACAGGAAACCATGATTCTGGGCATAGACACTATTGTCTCATTCTGCAGTCTAGAAAGGTGAAGTCCAGGAGGTTAAGTAATCAGCCAAGGTTGGGATGTGAGCCTGACGGCTCTTTCTCTGGGATAGAGGAAGGAGATTCAGGAGCGCAGGGTCTCCGTCTGCCTCCTCAGGACTGTGGCGGGAAGGAGTGGAGAGCAAGTGGATTGGGGCCCCTGAGAAGGGTTTGGGATCAGCGCTGTGTGCCTCTGTGTTGCGGGTGCGGGTGGGCCACGAGAAAGGGCGTGAAGAGGCTGGTGGCGTGTAGCGCTGCTTATGGCCACCAGGTGGCGCCGAGCCCCCGCTGGCCTCACCTCCCCAGAGGTCTGAGAAGGGCACGTGGCAGGTGTGTGACGGGGGCTAACCTCACTCCTGTCCACGCGCTCACTGGGGTGATGAGTTCGCTGGAGGCCTTCGGGGTACAGGAGGGTATGTTGTGTGAGTGAAATCTGCACGGCCAGATTGTTCTCTGAGGGCGTACTAGGATGGGTCCCTACCAGATGGGAAGTACACCCTCAAGTGTGAAGATTGGCTGGGTAGACCCGAGAAAGGTGTTGCTACTCCCTGACAAGATGGCTGCCACCCTCCATTCCTAAATCATCTCTGGAGAAACTGTAGGACTGAGGAGGAAGCGGGAAGCATGGAATCCTGGGAACTAACAAAAAATAGTCTGGGGTGCAGTGGGGTGGGAGTTGGGGAGAGGTAAAAGTGAGGTGCTGGGTTGGCAGAAAGCACTTGCCTCAGGCCTGTTGCCTTGGACAGTCAACCATTGCCTGTCCCCTCGCTTCTGCACAAACATCTGGGGCTTCTTCATCTTCTCTCGAAAGTAGCTGGAGGAAAAGAACAATCTCTTGACTGTGGGGCTCTCCCAAGGATGGACAGGATTATTGTCCCCTTTGTGGGCAAGAGAAACTGAGGCCAGAAGCTCAGCTGATGGGAGCCTCCCTTAGAGTAAAGCCAGCTTAGCTCCCCAGGGTCAGATGAGGAAGCTGGGACCAGGAAATGGCAGGGACCTCTAAGTCCACACAGAGACCCAGAGGTAGCGTAGGGACGGGCACCAGCTCCCACTTCCTGGCGCAGGGCTCCCCACCACCTTTCCCAGGGATGGCAGTCTTTGCTTCTTCGGGTCCCACCTAGAACTCACGTTTCAGACCAGACCTGGAGAGCGGGTCTTTGTCTCCCACATCACTGCCCCTGCGTCGGCCCTGTGCTGAGGACAGGGTGGTGGAGGGGGTGGTGTGGGTTAGAATCGCTGACCCTCTTTTCTCTTCACATCTGCCGCCTGAACCATTCCTCTGGCTCTCAGCTGAGACTTCCCAGGTGGTGTGTGCCAGCTGGGTGTGTGTGGTTTCTCTCCTCAGTTAGATAGGAAGCCTGGTAAGGGCAGGAACGGATCTGCCTCAGCTTTGGTTTCCCACATCCCTCCTTAGTGTAGGCATCCCAGGTGGCACAGTGTAAAGAATCTGCCTGTCAGTGCAGAAGACTCAAGAGATGTGGGTTCCCTCCCTGGGTTGGGAAGACCCCTGAATTAGGAAATAGCAACCCACTAAGGTATGGCACCCCACTCCAGTACTCTTGCCTGGAAAATCCCATGGATGGAGGAGCCTGGTGGGCTGCAGTCCATGGGGTCGCCAAGAGTCAAACATGACTGAGGGACTTCCCTTTCACTTTTCACTTTCATGCACTGGAGAAGGAAATGGCAACCCACTCCAGTGTTCTTGCCTGGAGAATCCCAGGGACGGGGGAGCCTGGTGGGCTGCCGTCTATGGGGTCGCACAGAGTCAGACACGACTGAAGCGACTTAGCAGCAGCAGCAGGGTATCCTTGCCTGGGAAATTCCATGGACAGAGGAGCCTGGCGGTCTACAGTCCATGGGGTCACAAAGAGCCAGACATGACTGAGGGACTGAGTACACACAGGAGCTCAAAACAGGTGTGTTGATTGGTAGATAGCAGCAGTCAGGACTCCAACGCATGTATCAATCAAAACTCAGCTGAACAACGAGGGAGGCCCTCTGAAATTCTCTAGAATTCTCTCTCTGCATCTCTTTCATCTCTGGTACTCCACCCTGTAAGCTCTTGCCAACCAGCCTCTTCAGACTCACAACTCCATCTCCTTAACTTAAGGGGACTTCCAGGGTTCGTTTTGCCTTCATGGTGGCCTCTCCAGGTGGTGTGGGCAGTGGTAGTGTTTACATGTGTCTTCTGCCCCTTAGGATTCCAATCATTACCTGATAAGCAATGCCTTGAAAACCTTTCTTTCATACATTTTGTCCAGTTTTGTTGCTATTTCAGACAGGAAGCTAAATCTAGTCTTTATTAGCCCATCTTTGATGAGAGTGTAAGTCTGTTTTATAACTTTCATTGCACTGTAGTACACCATGTAGGAATGTTGCTGCTGCTGCTGCTGCTGCTAAGTCACTTCAGTCGTGTCCGACTCTGTGAGACCCCATAGACAGCAGCCCACCAGGCTCCCCCGCCCCTGGGATTCTCCAGGCAAGAACACTGGAGTGGGTTGCCATTGCCTTCGTAGGAAAGTTGACAGACATCATTATTATTATTGGCAGTACCACGTGGTATGTGGAATCTTAGTTTCCTGCCCAAGGATCAAACCCAGGCCCCCTGTATTGGAAGCTGTGAGTATTAACCACTGGACCACCAGGGAAGTCCCTAGACAGACATTTGGATATGAATGTCTTGGCAATTAGAAACACTGATCCTGGACTTTCCTGGTGGTTCAGTGGTTAAGAATCTGCCTGCCAATGACGAGGAGACAGGGTTAATCCCTGGTCCAGGAATATTCAACATGCGGCAGGGCAACTGAGCCAACGTGCTGCAGCTACCGAGGCCAGGCTCTAGGGCCCAAGAGCCACAGTGCCTGAGCCGGCAAGCCCTAAAGCCTGTCCTCCACAGCGAGAGAAGCCACCGCAGTGAGAAGCCTGCACACTGCAACTAGAGAAAGTCTGCCCACGGCAAGGAAGACCCTGTGCAGACAAAATTAAATTTAGAAAGAAAAAGGAATCCCATGACTATTCTTGTATATGTGTATATATTGAGTATTCCATTGTATGAATATCTTCATCTACCTCTATTGTTGATATATAGCTTCTAGCTCACAACTGAGACCATTCCTCCTTATGTGAAAACATTCTATTTCCTTTAGAGTAGGTCTGCTGAGATGAATTCTCCTGGTTTTCATTAATTTAACAATGTCTTCATTTTTCCTTTTATTTTTCCCCCTTATTCTTGGAGGATTTTTCTTTTCTTACTTTCTTTCTTGGCGTTGCTGTGCAGTTTGTGGGATTGTAGTTCCCTGACCAGGGATTGAATCCACACCCTCAGCAGTGAACACGTGGAGTTCTAACCACTAGATAGCCAGGGAATTCCCTTGAAGGATGTTTTTGAAGATATTGAATTCTAGGTTAGGTAGTATTTTCTTTTAGCACTTTGAAGATAATATTCTGTTCTCTTTCTGACTTTCGTTATTTCTGACTATGTTACAGCTGACAGATCAGCTATCAGTCTTATTGTGTCTTTGAAAGTAATGCATCTCTTTCTCTGGCTGCTTTTTAGATTTTATCTTTGTTTTTGTTTTTCAGCAGTTTTACTGCAGTGTGCTTCGGTCTGGTTTTCTTTATGTTTAGTCTACTTGAGATTCATAATATGTCTTGAATCCATGATGATTTTTCCTTTCTTCAGTTCAATCCTCATCAAGTGTAGATAAATCATTTCTCATAATTCAGTGCGTGCTAAGAACATTCTAGAAAATTTTACTAGAATCCTGGAATAAAAAGAAAGAATGATGCAGCAGTGGGGAAAATATTTTTAATCAACCACTAGATTCTTGTCTGGCTTCAAATTCACATTCCTCATCAGGAGAGAAGTGGTGGTCTCTCCTTAGCTCCTGATCTGTAACCAAGGATCTGTCCCAACCAACATCCCTACCTGGAATCAAGACTTTCCACCATTTGTCTGGTGACTGATGAGAAGGAAAAACTTCTTTTTCTCTCTAAATTTTGTCTCTCAGTCAGCACATTAAAAAAATTTTTTTGGCAGTGCCATTCAGCATGTGGGATCTAGATCCCGACCAGGGATGGAACCAGTGCCCCCTACATTGGGACTGTGGAGTCTTAGCCACTGGGCCACCAGATGTGCCAATACTGACATTTTCATACAGAACAGTTTAGTATCCCATTGTTTAGGACTTCTGCAAATCAGAATAGCAGTTTGGATTTACCACTGAAGGAAGTCCCTCCATGATAGTAAGCATATTCCTAACAGATGAGTTCTAGCCCAACAGAATAAAGAAGGACCAGTGGGCAGCCAGGGTCCCCCTGCCCTGGCAGGTTTCTTACTCCTTGCTTTGACCATTAGGCTTCAAGTGCACCTGTATGAGAAGGTAGGGGAGCTTCAGGGAGCAACCTTCACTCTTGTATCTGTGTCTACCGGCTCATCTGCACCTGGGCGAAGCCTGTGTGTGCTGACTCAGCTCACTGGTCCATATATCTTCCCTGAATATAAACATCCAATTGCCCAATCCCTTCTAGATAGCTTTCCTGTGTTATAGAGGAAAAACTAAACATTTCCCACACTCCACATAGGTCTCACCTGTAACCTGGGTCCTATATGAAGGTGTTTCCAATGAGATGTGAAGGTGGAAGGAAATTACGGGCATTGATGGCTGCATGCAGGTAGATAATATCACCTGGAAAGCATCTGTGATGCCGGTGTCTGGGTGTGTGAGGCACATCTATGGAGGAGTTTTTAACAGCTAGCACCTCATGTAGGTGCCAAGCAACAGGTGGCAAGATGGTGACATTTTCACAAGAAAATTCCCCTGATGTGGATGGGCATTTTGGCTGGCTGCATTGGCACTGACCTTTAATGCTGTGTAGCACTGAACCTGATTCTCCTCTTCTGATTAATTCTGTATGGTTTATGGTATAGACAACTAAGAACCTCAACCTATGGTTCTTGAAGCACTGATCCCATTGGCTGCGATCGTCAATCGTCCCCAGTAAAAAGTGAGCTCTCGGAGGGGAGGGACTAGTACCTAACACACAGCCTAAGAGAGAGTAGGCACTCAGCAAAATTTATTGACAGCTTAAGTGAAATGCTGTTTAGTCATAAGTCATGTCTGACTCTTTTGCAACCCCATGGACTGTAGCCTGCCAGGCTTCTCTGTCCATGGAATTTCTCAGGCAAGGACACTGGAGTGAGTTGCCATTTCCTACTCCAGGGGATCTTCCTGACCCAGGGATTGAATCCAGGTGTTCTGCAATTAGCAGGTGGATTCTTTACCACTGAGCCACCCAGGAAATGTTAGGCATTAAAAATCCAGTCTGAGAGACTGCATCCTCTAATAGATCTGGGGCTGACCTGCATATCTTGAGGGGTATCTCAGTAGTGATCACGGGCATGTAAGAGTTACCACATTCAACTGAAGAATATAGTCTTCTCAGTAAAACCATGCTGGCATGACGAACAGTCAGACTTCCCATAAGAGGAGATCATGTTCATAGTGGAGGCAGGCTTGCGTGACCAGCGCTGAACATCAATCAAAACAAACTGACTTCTACAACAACAGCAGGTGCCAGGACGCAAAACAGTATTCACTAAGCATAAGCATACAGAAGTCAGACAGAGAAAAATAACTGGATTTATATTATATCACCATCAAATCAATTTAAAACTATCACCAATGGAAATTTTCCTCCTAAAGAAATGTCACCACAAACTGTACTTTGTTTTCATCTCTTCAGGAAACCTGTGACTTCTTAGCCCTACGTCCTCTTAACTGTCAAAGTCAGGCCTCTAGTTTTGTGTACTTTCTATCTCTTAACAACTCTTGTAAGTTGCTGGGTGGGTTTACCCAGACCCTCTCAGCGACTGGCAGATGTTCTACCAAGGGAAGCAAGGGAAGTACCACCAAGGGTAGAGCACGGTGGCACAGGACATGGCATCTGGCATCAGGCATACCTGGACCAAGTCTCTGCTCTGTCAGTTCCCTCCAGTGAGACTGTGCAAGGCACTTACCTTCCCTGAGTCTCAATGACCTCATTTATAAAATGGGAAGAAGAGTAAACCTTCCTGAGGCTGTCATGACGATTGACTGAGAAAAGAAGGCAGGAGAGCCTTTGGCCACTGTCAAAGCTGCCAGCTGTGAGACTGCAGGGCTCTATCAGGGTGCATTTCTGGGAATGAGGAGCATGAATTCATCTTTGACGAAAGCTGAGCAGTCAGGAAGCTTCCCATCAGGAAGCTTCCATATGCCTCTTATCCTTCTCCATCAGAGGGCAGATAGAATGAAAACCACAATTACAAAAAACTAACCAGTCTGATCACATGGACCATAGCCTTGTCTAACTCAATGAAACTATAAGCCATGCTGTGTAGGGCCACCCAAGATGGATGGGTCATGGTAGAGAGTTCTGACAAAACGTGCTGTACTGGAGAAGGGAATGGCAAACCACTTCAGTATTCTCGCCTTGAGAACCCCATGAACAGTGTGAAAAGGCAAAAAGTATGACACTGAAAGAGGAACTCCCCAGGTTGGTAGGTGCCAATATGCTACTGGAGATCAGTAGAGAAATAACTCCAGAAAGAATGAAGAGACAGAGCCAAAGCAAAAACAAGACGCAGTTGTGAATGCGACTGGTGATGGAAGTAAAGTCCAATGCTGTAAAGAGCAATATTGCATAGGAACCTGGAATGTTAGGTCCATGAATCAAGGCAAATTGGAAGTGGTCAAACAGGAGATGGCAAGAGTGAACATCGACATTCTAGGAATCAGTGAACTAAAGTGGACTGGAATGGGTGAATTTAACTCAGATGACCATTATATCTACTACTGTGGGCAAGAATCCCTTAGAAGAAATGGAGTAGCCATCATAGTCAACAAAAGAGTCTGAAATGCAGCACTTGGATGCAATCTCAAAAACGACAGAATGATTTCTGTTCATTTCCAAGGCAAACCATTCAATATCATAGTAATCCAAGTCTATGCCCCAACCAGTAATACTGAAGAAGCTGAAGTTGAACAGTTCTATGAAGACCTACAAGACCTTCTAGAACTAAGACCCAAAAAAGATGTCCTTTTCATTATAGGGGAATGGAATGCAAAAGTAGAAAGTCAAGAGCTACCTGGAGTAACAGGGAAATTTGGCCTTGGAGTACAAAACAAAGCAGGTCAAAGGCTAACAGAGTTTTGCCAAGAGAACACACTGGTCATAGCAAACACCCTCTTCTAACAACACAAGGGAAGACTCTACATATGGACATCACCAGATGGTCAATACCAAAATCAGGTTGATTATATTTTTTGCATCCAAAGATGGAGAAGCTCTATACAGTCAGCAAAAACAAGACCAGGAGCTGACTATGGCTCACATCATGAACTCCTTATTGCCAAATTTAGACTTAAATTGAAAAAAAAGAGGTAAAACCACTAGACCATTCAGGTATGACCTAAATCAAATCCCTTATGATTATACAGTGGAAGTGACAAATAGATTCAAGGGATTAGATCTGATAGAGTGGGAGGTTTGTGACATTGTACAGGAGGTATTGATCAAGACCATCCCCAAGAAAAAGAAATGCAAAAAGGCAAAATGGTTGTCTGACAAGGCCTTACAAATAGCTGAGAAAAGAAAAGATATACCTTTGCCTTTTAAAGGCAAAGGAGAAAAGGAAAGATATACCCATTTGAATGCAGAGTTCCAAAGAATAGCAAGGAGAGATAAGAAAGCCTTTCTCAGTGATCAATGCAAACAAATAGAGGAAAATAATAGAATGGGAAAGACTAGAGATCTCGTCAAGAAATTAGAGATACCAAGGGAAAATTTCATGCAAAGATGGGCTCAATAAAGGACAGAAATGGTATGGACCTAACAGAAGCAGATGATATTAAGAAGAGGTGGCAAGAATACACAGAAGAACTATACAAAATAGATCTTCATGACCCAGATAACCACGAGGATGTGATCACTCATCTAGAGCCAGACATCCTGGAATGCAAAGTCAAGTGGGCCTTAGGAAGCATCACTACGAACAAAGCTAGTGGAGGTGATGGAATTCCAGTAGAGCTATTTCAAATCCTAAAAGATGATGCTATGAAAGTGCTGCACTCAATATGCCAGCAAATCTGAAAATTCAACAGTAGCCACAGGACTGGAAAAGATCGGTTTTCATTCCAATCCCAAAGAAAGACAATGCCAAAGAATGTTCAAACTACTGTACAATTGCAGTCATCTCACATACTAGCAAAGTAATGCTCAAAATTCTCCAAGCCAGGCTTCAATAGCATGTGAACCATGAACTTCCAGATATTTAAGCTGGTTTAGAAAAGCAGAGGAACCAGAGATCAAATTGCCAACATCTGTTGGATCATCAAAAAAGCAAAAGAGTTCCAGAAAAAATCTACTTCTGCTTTATTGACTACACCAAAGCCTTTGACTGTGTGGATCACCACAAACTGTGGAAAATTCTTCAAAAGATGGGAATACCAGACCACCTGACCTGACTCCTGAGAAATCTGTACGCAGGTCAAGAAGCAACAGTTAGAACTGTACATGGAACAGCAGACTGGTTCCAAATAGGAAAAGGAGTACGTCAAGGCTGTATATTGCCATGTAGAATGTACATGTACTTATATGCAGAGTACATAATGAGAAATGCTGGGCTGGATGAAGCACAAGCTGGAATCAAGATTGTTGGGAGAAATATCAATAACCTCAGATATGCAGATGATACCACCCTTACGGCAGAAAACGAAGAACTAAAGAACCTCTTGATGAAAGTGAAAGAGGAGAGTGAAAATGTTGGCTTAAAACTCAACATTCAGAAAACTAAGATCATGGCATCCGGTCCCATCACTTCATGGCAAATAGATGAGAAAACAATAGCAACAGTAACACACTTTATTTTGGGGGGCTCCAATATCACTGCAGATGGTGACTGCAGCCATGAAATTAAAAGACCCTTGCTCCTTGGAAGAAAAGTTATGACATATTACTTTGCTGACCAAGGTCCATCTAGTCAAAGCTATGGTTTTTCCAGTAGTCATGTATGGATGTGAGATTTGGACTATAAAGAAAACCAAGCGCTGAAGCATTGATGCTTTTGAACTGTGGTGTTAGAGAAGACTCGAGAGTCCCTTGGACTGCAAGGAGATCCAACCAGTCAATCCTAAAGGAAATCAGTTCTGAATATTCATTGGAAGGACTGATGCTGAAGCTGAAACTCCAATACTTTGGCCACCTGACTCGTTTGAAAAGACCCTGATGCTGGGAAAGATTGAAGATGGGAGAAGAAGGGTCTGACAGAGGATGAGATGGTTGGATGGTATCACCATCTCAATGGACATGAGTTTGAGTAAGCTCCAGGAGTTGGTAATGGACAGGGAAGCCTGGTGTGCTGCATAGTCCATGGGGTTGCAAAGAGTCATACATAACTGAGCAACTGAACTGAATTGAGCAGTCAGGAGAGTGGTCTCAGGAAGAAGGCTTCAGCCTCAGATCCAGAAAGGGCAGGTTCAAAACAGTTTGAAAGAGGTGGGACTTCCCTTGTGGTCCAGTGGTTAAGACTCCACCCTCCCAATGCAGGGGACCCAGATTAGATCCTTGGTTAGGGAACTAGATCCTGCATACTGCAGCTAAGGTCCTGTGTGCTGGTGCAGACCAATTTAAAAAAAGGAGTTTGAAAGAGGTAACTGTAGCTTTCAGAGTTAGTATATTTAATTGTGTCCCCCCAAATATATATTAAAATCTCAACCCTTAGTACTTGTGAATATGACCTTATTTGGAGAGAGGGCCTTTGCGGATGAGATTAAGTTAGGATGAGGTTCTTATGAGAAGAAAGAAATCGGACATAGAGACACACAGGAGAAAGGCCACATGAAGATAGAGGCAGAGACTGGAGTGATGCTGCCATAGCCGAGCAACGTCAAGGATTGCCAGCAACCACAGAAGCCAGGAGAGAGACAAGGAAAGTCCACCCCTAGAGCCTCTCGAGAGAGCAAGGTCCTGCCAACACTGTGTTTTCCAACTTCTAGCTTTTAGAATCATGAGAGAATACACTTCTGTTGTTTGAAGCCTCCCCGTTTATGGTACTTTGTTGTGGCAGCCCAAGGGAAAGATACACGGTATCTCAGTTCACAGGGGACAGGTGGACTGGAGGGAGGAGAGGACATAGCTGACCATCATTTTCCAGCTTTTGTGTCTTGGGGCCACCTGACGGGACACCAAATCACTGAAGACTATCTGGGACATACACACAAAAGCCTGACCGTCTTGCCTCAAAGTGGGACAGCTCTTCAGTACAGCCCATGATTTATGCTCCAGCCCCTTTCTTCTGTACCAGGCTAAGGCTTGGGCCCCTTTAGGCCACATCTGTCCTCAGTTCTTTCTCCTCTCCTGTCCTACTTGCCTCACTCCCTTATGGTTGTTTCTGATAAGCCCTCCCGTCCCTATAAGTCATGTGGTCACCATCGCTCAGAGTATTCGTTACACACTTGCCCATCCCTCTGCTGGCTGCTAGGGGACAAGGGATACAGAAAATTTAAGACAAGGCCCTTCCCTAAGGGATCTCACAGTAACATGGGTAAAACATTAATTTGTTAATTAATCAACTAATTAATTAAACAAGCACACATTTGTTGAAAACAGACTATGTGCCATCCCTGGCTGGGCATTGGAAAGGCTGCAGAAAGAGTAACAGAACCAGACAACAAGCTTGTAGAGGGCTAGTCAATCAAACTGAGATAGGCTGGGGCCTGGGACCCTTTACTGGAGTGCTTGCACCTAGATAAAGTTCTCCCTGAACAACAGAATACAAAGACAAATATAAGGGACTAAAGGTAACTACGAGCATGTGCAATTGAGGCAATTAGGAACAACAAGCTACAAAAAGGCCACAAACCAGCTGCCAGCTGGGAGGTGCCAGGAGCTAAAGCGGGAACTACACCATGATCCCTGCACACAGCACCAGCAAGGGGGTGGGCAGACCACCTAAAAGTCACTCCTCTGGCCCACCCCTGAGCCCGCTCCTACCCTCACCCCATTTAAGGAACAGGCCTTCACTCCTTGGAGAGAGAGCAAGAACAGCTGTTATTTTTGATCCACTGTGCTATAGCACAGGTCCCAGCCAAGCCTTGCTTGAATTCCTCGTCTGGCCTCTCATCAGTTCTACTGATTAAAGGGTCCAAGGACCTGATTTGTTAACAAATTCGCAAGCAAATGTAGACCTGTAAGAGTGTCAACCAGGCCATTAAGGAAAAGTAGATGCTGCTCTGAAGTTGGGGGGGTGGGGGGTGGGGTCTGACCCGGTCATGGTGGTCAGTGGGGTCTTTACAAAAAGGAGGAGGCTGGGCTCAGACCTCAGGTGAATAACAGTTAACTAGCCACAGAGGGGAGGGAGCAGCGTGAGCGGAGATCCCATGGCTAGAGGAAACACACAAGGAGAGACTTCAACAAGGCCAGTGAAGGTGGTGGCTGAAGGATTATGAGAGTGAAGGGGATCATACGTAAGACCAGGTGAGGGAGGCAGGCAGAAGCCACGCTGTGTCAGGGAGTTTGGGCTTTGTCCCCAGTGAATGGGCATTAAGGGTTTTCAGCAGGCAGGTGACCTGGTGGAAAATGGAGACACCCACTCTGGCTGCGCATGGGGAAATGCCCAGAGGCTAGCTTCAGTGCAGAACAGTGAGGGAGCTCTGACAGCAGTTCAGGTGAGAGCGTGACACCAACAGAGGATGGACAGAGAGGCATGGGTCTGAGAGGCAGCTGTGGAGATGGGTTGGATATGATGTGTGGGATGGAGAGAGATGCATTGATGGTGACTTCTACTCTTCTGGTTGTGCAAATGGATAGATGGTGGTGCCAATTGCTGGGAGAAGGATCTCTGCAAGAGGCCTGGATTTGAAGACGAAAATCCTAAATTCAGGAAAAAGTTCTTTGTAAACCTCTGTGGTTGAGGGATGTCAGCTGTTATCATTTACTTATTAAAAAAAAATTTAATGTTCTTGCGGTATGCTGGGCTCTGTGCCAGGTGCTGGAGAGTAAAGGGAAGGAAATTAGCATTTGGTGCACAGCTCTACCAGGCGGTGGGGTGGAGAGATTAAGATGGCCATCAGGTTAGACAGATTTGGCTTCAAGACCTGGCTGTAAGCTTTGTCAGTTGTATGACCTTGGGCAAATCACTTAAACTCTTTGGTGACTCAGAAACCTCTGTAAAATGGGATTTATGCCCCTGTCTCCTAGAAAGTTGTATGGATGTGATGACAACACATTAATGCTTTTAGCACAGTGCTTGACATGCAATAAGTGCTTAATGAAAAGACGCTATTATTGGTTCTCTGTGTAAGGCACTGTCATTCTGTCTGATCCTTCCTACAGCATCATGAGAAGGGAATTATCAGTATAAGGAAGTAGGTTTCATCTTTCCACACTCAGGAAAGCTGGCTTCCTCTCTTGTCTCAGGGTGTAAATCCTGATTAGTCCAGACTAATCCTGTAAGTCCATTCCCCTATCCAATCATTGATTTAGGCAGTCATAGGGTCCATTTCAACCCAGGTGTGAACTCCCTTCAAGTTGCCCTGGAATGTCCTGGTTTTAGTACTATTAGTGCTGATTCCCAGGAAACACATCAGTCCTGGGCAGACTGGGTGGGTTGGTCACCCTGCTTGGCCACTGAGACCTGAGAAGGAAACTTCTACAGGTGTGGGGGTGGGGTGGGGGAGGTGTGCGGGCAGAGGCGGGGGGGCATCTGGAAAACTTTCTATTTGCTAAGAATAAATGTTAAAGACATATTGGGAAGACACGCCCTTCTTTGCTGGGTGTCTTTGTTTCTATGTGCTGTGCTTGGGCTTGCTGTGGCCATCCTGTGACCACGAGAGGAGATAAGCAACATGCTGAAACGGCAGGGAGAAGACATGGAAAACACCTGGGTCCTTGAGGGTGCTGCTGGGCTGGAAATGCTTCGCTCAGGAGTCGTTGCTAGGAGAGTGATAAACTACTGTGTCCACTGATATCTGTTACTGCAGCCAAAATCATCCTGGTGCAAAATACTACCCAGAAGGAAAGAGGCAGACCTGAGAATGAGCCGGTCTCCATCCTGGTGATTTCCTATCTTGATACTAAATACTAGGACAGAGATAAGACATAATCTGGGAACAATTCCATTTGCCTAGGACAAAGTTTCTGAAGGTATGTGACTTCCATGAGATGCTCTCTGCACAAGAATTCCATTGTCAAACCAGCTTGGAAGACAGGCATGCTGCATTCTTACCAATACATATTATAAGTGTAAAGTGTGAGTTGCTCAGTCGTGTCTGACTCTTTGTGACCAAGGGATTCTCCAGGCAAGAATACCCCTACCTACTAATCTTGGGTTAACTCAGAGTTTCTCAAAATCATTTCAATGTGAAAATTTTAGTTTCTTTTTGTTGTTGTGAAACTCTATTGATATCTCCCAGGTGTTTCACAGAACAGTTTGTCTTTTACCTCACCATTTCCCAAAGAGGCTGTCCGGAACATCTCTGGACAGGTCCACACAGGCCTTGGTCTGCCTGTTGTCTGATGTGTGCCCCCTTTCTTGCTTCACTGTGTCCCAGTTTGGGATGATTGACTGTGTGATCACTCAGCTCTGGAGGAGTAGGAGGGCTTCCCAGGGAGAGGAGAAAGTGAGGGGCCCCTTAGGTTGAGGAAGGGATCACTGCTTTTCCCTGGGGAGCAAGATGGTGTGGCCAGACTGTGTTGGCTGGGGCGATGGCATAGCCTGTCAGGAAGAATGAGGGGGTATGAAGCTGAGCTCCAGCACATGATATACATGTGATGTAGAAAGGGAGGTGGACCAAAAAACTAAAAAGCAAAAACAAAAAAATGAGACTTCCCTGGCAGCCCAGTGGTTGGGACTCTGCACTGCCAATGCAGGGGGCAGGGAACAGATGCCATGTGACAGGGTCAAAAAACCAAACCAACAAACAAAACCCCAGAAAGGGAGGTAGTGGTGGGGGTACACGGTGATTTGCTTGGCTGGAAGAAAAGAATTGCACTTTAATGTATGGTACTGTACATTTTGACATGGACCATTCCAGGTTTCAGTGTATGGTGAGGTCTGTTCTTCATGGTGTATCTTTATAATAAATAAGATAGTTCTGGCAAGAGAAGAAAGAGAGAGAGAAAGGAATGGCAGAGGCTTGGAGGCTGCAGCAACACAGGGGAGGTCTGGGCACAGAGGCCCACAGAAGCTCCCACGGGGCTGTCCTCCCTGGCCAGTGTTTCCTGCAGGAAGCAGGGTTGCCAAATGAGTCACTTGGGCCAAGGAACCAGATGTGTAACCAATCTGGAAAGGCAGAGGCCTAAAAAAAGGGACTGAGTTTGTTCAGCCTGCCCCCCCAGCCCTGAGTTTTCCTTCTATTTGTCGCTCGCCTACCTCACTGGAACAGAAACTCTCTGGGGTCCGGTACTGTGTGTGCTGCTCACGGGTGATTCCTTAGCACCCGAGACTGTTCCTCATCCACGGTTAAGGCTCAATGTGCCGAGTCACTCAGTTGTGTCCAGCTCTTTGTGACCCGTGACTTCTGTAGCTTGCCAGGCTCCTCTGTCCATTGGGATTCTCCAGGCAAGAATATTGGAGTGGGTTGCTGTGTCCTCCTCCAGGGGATCTTCCCAACCTAAGATGGAAGCCAGGTCTCCCGCATTGCAGGTGGATTCTTTACTGACTATCAGGGAAGCCCAAGAGTACCACAGTGGGTAGCCTATTCCTTCTCCAAGGATCTTCCAGAACCAGGAATCGAACCAGGGTCTTCTGCTTTGCAGGCGAATTCTTTACCAGCTGAGCTACCAGGGAAGCCCAAAGTCTCAATAAATACGTGTTAAATAAATAAATCTGACAGGGAGAAAAGCGTCTTCCTAAAACTCTTGTATGGAGAATCAGAAAGCCAGGGGTGGGGTGGGGGGAGCAGGGAGCAGGGGGCTTGTCATCAGGTTTCTCGCTACAGCATGCTCACTCCTGGAGGCACAGGTCACAGACGGGCTAATGATGTCACCAAATCCCACTGATCTTCTGAGGTTCAAGGCACTCAGCCTCCAGGAAACCTTCCCCTTCTGAGCCACTTCCCCTTCACTAAGCCTCCTCTCCTCTGAGCTTTATAAAGATCTGGCTCTTGACTGCATGCTGTTCAGTGTGGTATTTCATCACTGCCTCCCACTTGACTGTAAACACTTTAAGAACAGAGGCTACATCTCTTGTTTCCAAGACTCCCCCACAGAACCAGGAGCTGAACTGAAAAACAACCACCCTCTGCACTCCTTGGTTGATAGGTTTATTTTAACCCTGGTTCCAGGACCACCTTGACTCGGAGCTCTCTTCTGGCAGTTAGTTCCTGCTGCTCTGTGTGTTCTGCCTCAGTTAGGACTGCTTTCTGCTCTGCCACAGAACACCCGACAAGCCGTGTCTTAAACAATCAGATTACTTAATTATCTCTCACATGGAAAGGTCTGGAGGCAGGCAGTCCAAGGCTGGGGCCAGTGCTTCTAAGATGCCATCAAAAGCTCAGACCCATGGCAGCTTTTCACTCCATCCCCCATAATGGGCTGGCTGGTTGCCTCACGGTGCAAGGTGGCTGACAAAGTCTCAGGCTTCACCACTATATTCTCAGCAAGAAGATGGGTGGTAGAAATGAAGCCAGCTCATGTGTCCTTTTGATCAGAGAAGCAAAAACTTTCCCAGAAGCCTCTAGTAGGCTTTTGCTTTACATATTAGCCATGCTAAATATAAAAGAGCCTGAGAAAACAATTGAGGTTTTTCCAGGCTTTATAGTTAATGAGACAAAGGAAAAGTGGTTTGAGGATGAGTGTTACATTAACCATAAACAGTGATTACTATTCACTTTATAGAAAAAAGAGAGGAAAAAAATCATCAGACTTGTCATTCTCACAGACCGGCCATTCTGAACTCTCCCCACACCAAGCAAAACGCTGTTTAGATTTATTTGTTCCCAGAGAGACACTCTGTTCTTGATTATAAATAAACATAAAAGGCACAGTCCACGCCCTTCAGGGTCACAGAGGCAGGTGGGGAGGATGGGAAGGGCTGGCAGAGATAAAGCAATCATCTCTATGCTGTGTGTTCCATGATTTGGGATGAGGAGAATCTACCTTCTGCTCAGGGATTGTCAGGGAAGGCTGCCCAGAAGTCATGACCTATGAGGGTGAAATGGCAGGTAAATACATGAGAACGGGGCTAGCAAGAATATTCCTGGTAGAAGAAAGTGCAGGGACAGAGTCACCCGGTGTTGGGAGGAAAGCATACACAGCACAGGTGAAGAGCATCAGGCAGTCTGTTTTGCTGGAGTATAAGGTGCCTGCAGGAGAGAGTTGACATTGGTTGGGCCAGGTCATGAAAGGCATGACATCCAGCTCGGTGCCTGGGTATATGGTGCTATTTTCTTTTATTTTTTAAAAAAATATTTAATTATTTATATTTACTTATTTGGCTGCACCAGATCTTAGTTGCAGCATATGGGATCTTTAGTTGTGACATTTGAACTCTTAGTTAGGGCCTGTGGGATCTTAGTTTGCCGAGCAGAGATTGAACCCAAGCCCCTTGTGTTGGGAGCTTAGAGTCTTAGCAACTGGATCACCAGGGAAGTCACGAAGGTGCCATTCTCTGAGGTAGGAATCACTGAACTTATTTTGGTAATGTTGACTCTGGGGGTCTCAAGCTGTTCTTACTCTACATGACTTCTCAGGATAGTCTCACCTACTGCCTTGACTTCGGTTCCCATCTTCTGTCTCCTAAATCTATATGCCCTGTTCAGATCGCTCTTTATATTCCCAGCCTGCATATCCAGTACAGCTTTTGCTACATGACAACCGTATCCCAAATTTAGTAGCTTAAAACTAGAACTGCTTATTTAGTTCCTAAATCTGTAGGTTGGCAATTTACTTGGGCTTGAGGTTAATGCCTCCGTGGAAGACTTAAAGGATACAGAGGTGATGGCTCCCATTATAGCCCCCATTGAATACGCCTGTATTAAGTATCTGTGAAAACCATTTGGATCATGCTAGATCATGTTAGATCTGTCGATGTGCTCTTTTCAATCCCCATTAATAGGGAGAACCAAGAGCATTTCTGGTGTGTATGGGAAGAGCAGCCGTATTCATGCCTTGAGATGATGATAACTCTCCTGCTCTCTGTCACAGCGTAGTCTACAAAGACCTCATCATCTTGACCTTCTGCAGAACATCACTTTAGTCTACTGTGTTGATGACATCACATTACTTGGATCTGGTAAACAGAAATATGGTATTACTCTGAATATCCTAATAAGGCACATATATGGGACTTCCCTGGTGGTTCTCTGGCTGAGACTCTGTGCTCCCAATTCAGGGGGCCTGGGTTTGATCCCTGGCTGGGAAACTAGATCCCACATGGGGCAACTAAGAGTCCACATGCTCCAATTAAGACCCAGTGCAGCCAAATAAAGAAATATATTTTTAAAAAGACACATGTATGCCAGAAGATAAGGAGATAAAGTCTACAAAGATTTAGGAGCCTGCTACATAGGTAAAGGTTTTAGGGAGTCTAGGTCTGAGGCATGCTGGCACGTTCCTTCTGAGGTAAAGAACAGGTTATTGCACCTTATACTCCTCCTTGCTAAGCAAGGTACACATGTTTGATGGGTCCTATGCTACATTGAGAATACTATGCCAATTTATTTAGCAGTCAGGGGTCTAAAAATTGCAAGCGAGGCCCAGAGGAAGAGAGGCCTCTGCCTTAGGACCAGACTGCAGGACAAGTTGCTCTGCCACTTGGCTGTGGGGTTAGAGATGTCCCGTGAGACACGGATGCTGGGCAGAGTCTCTGGCAAGCCCCGATAGGAGATGCATGGTACAGTCCTCTAGGCCATGCCTTTTTCATCAAGGAACTATTCCTTCAAAAAGCCACTCCTGGGCTTCAGTAGACACTGACCAGTGGACAGGCACCACGTGATTGTGGACAGGCGCTGCCCATCATGAGCCTGGTATCGTTAGGTCCATCAAATCACAACAAGGTCAGGCAGGCACTGTAGTGAACTGTGGTGGACCCACGGTGGAAATGGTACATTCAGGCCTGAGGAAGTTCAGCGGGCACAAATGGGTCACACAAGCAGGTGGCTCAGAGGTGGCTCGTGTCACGGATTCTGTTGTACTGATGCCTCTCCTGCAGCTCACACTTATGGTCTTGTGAGGACTTCCCAACGACTGGATGATGGAGAAAGAACATTTCTTGGCCTGCTTCATGTATGGATCAGCTCACTGGTAGGATAGTGTGAGCTGCAAGTGAACTGCAGCCACACTAAAGCTCTAGGCAGTGGTGGCCTTAAAATGCAGTATGGAAGAAAGTTCTCCTGGTGGGCAGAGCTCTGAGCAGGAATTTCAGTTGCTAGCATTTGATGGAGTGAGAAGTGGCCGAAGATGGAGATATATGCTTCTGAGCAGCAGTGACTCACTGGCTGGTCAGGGGCCTGAAAGAAGCACTACAGGAAGATGAGGGAAGAGGCATGCGGAGGGGCTGAAGGGGTGGGCACCAGTGTGAAGATGTTTACGTCTCATATCCATGTTCACTAGGAAGCATCTTCCTTATAGGATGCCCTTGGTGGCCCGGTGGACAGGATGACTTCCCTGGCGGATGGTGGTCAGCCTCTGCCTTTAGCTGCCCCAGTGCTAGAGCAATGGACCCCTGAGTGGAGCAGTCACTATGGCAGGGATGGGGGCTCTGCACTGGCCCAGTAGCATGGGGCTGCCACTCACCGAAGCCATTCTACCTGCTGCCTCTGCTGATTATCTAACTTGCCACCCACAGAGTCCCCAATGCGGCTCCATCCCTCAAGAAGCTTAAGCAAGCTGATTGCATCAGATCCTTTCTAATCTGGAGGGGGAGTGATTCTTCCTCATAGAGACTTAAACTAGTTGTGGGTATGGGTTTGCCTTCCCAGCCTACAGAGTCTCTGCCAGCACCAACACAGGGCTGCCTGATTTCCTGACAAAGCATTCTGTTTCACCGCCTTACCCTAACCACCTCACCTAATGTCTCACCCCATTTTATGATGGAGAAGGTGTGTCAAGGGGCACATTCCCATGGGATCCACTGGGTCTCCTAAGGAATGTTTCATCCTGAAAGTACAGGATGAAGTACACTGCCTGGTTTGAAAGTGTTAGTGAGGATACTAGCCTAGGGGTGACTCCGTGTGGGGTCGAGTGCTGGCCTGGAGGTTGTACAATGTGGACTGAACCAATGGCTGTTACGTGGTGCTCTCTCCATCAGGAAACCAAGGGTAGAAAAAGAGGCCCCTCTTACCATCATTTCCAGTGACTCACTTGCAATTGTTTTGCATTGTGTTCCTACAACTCTCTGATCTGCTGGAAAGAAGACTTTGTTCCCAGGGAGGGGTGAGCTCGTCACAAGGGCGCAGGAGGGTTCCATGGAGCCTGAGGCTCTCACTGCCACCTGATCATTTTTGGATCTCTATACCAGTGGTGCAGAAGGCAAATGGGTTTGTGATGGCAGCAGGATGTAATCAACCCTGATTTTCATGAAGAGAAACGGTTGCTGGCACTTAGTGGGGCAGAAAGGAAGGCGTTCAGAGCTCAAATTCCCTAGGACACATGACTTGAGCTCTCAGTAGTAACACTGCCTGGGCAACTGAGAAATCCTGGGCCTGACAAAGGCAAGGCCGCCAAGGGCTCAGATCCCTCAGGGACAAAGGTCTGGGTCATCTGCCTGGCAAGCAGCCTGAGGGTGAGGGAAATTTAGTACAGGCTGCACCAGGGAGAAATGGTAAGTATCAGAAATGCAAATTCACACCACAGCAAGAGACCATTTTTTCACCCATCAGATGAGAATAAACCCCACAGTTGGACAATAATTTCTCTTGATGAGGCTGTGAGGAAAAGACACACTCGCACATTACTAGGGGCAGCGGAAAATGCTGCGACCCCTCTGGAGGGGACATGGCAACACCCAGCAGAATGACACGTGCGTTTACCCATTTCTAGGAATCCATCCCAAATACACACTGGCAAAGACCTGGATTGACATTGGCACAAGATTACTCACTGCCACACTATTTGTTTTTGCAAAGGACCCAGAGGAGCATCATCAAGAGGGCTGTGCTTTGTGGCAGCTGTTGGGAAGGGCTGGAATCCAGACAAAATGCTGGGTGATTTATTTGTTTCTAACAAATGTGTACTGAGGGCCTGCTCTGCACTCGGTAGCTTACATATGTCACTCCATTTAAACCCAATGATCTTTCATACTTTCTGGAAACAAATTTATAGCTGCAGTCTCTAACAGAAATTCTAAGAATATGTCATGAAAACATAAGCAAAAAATGGCAACCATTTTTTTATGCATAAAGATGTCTACTGTGGTGTTATTTTTCAGAGTTGCTTTTTACATTTTATCAAAGTTATGTCGGCACATGGTTTAAAAGCAAAATAAAAAGCCTAACTGTACAAAAGAGCTTATAACAGTATCAGCAATCCCCAGCTCTTCATCTTCCGGTCGCAGCCTGACCTCTGGAGGCAGCCCCTTTGAATCATCTCTGGTTCTCTATCTTTTGAGAGCTTCCTCCATATCTTTAACTAATGTGTGTGTTTGTGTGACTCTGCTTTCAGCAAGTTTAGATCGTATGTATTGGCTTTCTGCTATAGATTACATTAGGGCTTGTTCAAGAGCAAACACTATTTTTTATTCTCTTTAGAGCCCCAGGACCTGGCCTTAGGACTGGCAGGGAATGAGTATTAAATAAATATTTGTTAAATAAAGGAATAACCTGGGTAGTCAAGGGGCTGAGGGGAAGGCATTAGAAACAGAGAGAAAAACATGGGGGAAAGGACAGAGGCCCCTTCTTCCTGACTAATAGGACCTGGTTCTAGTTCAGGGTGGCTATGTTCCAGCTAAGACAGCTCACCTCCCATACTCCCTTGCAGAAAGTAGAGACCACACTGAGTACAGCTTCTGGGAAAGGTTTCTGAAGGAAATCTGAGGTAGTTGGTGTATCTTAGGCTCCTTCTTGCTCTTCCTCAATTTTACTTCCTGGAACAAGGATGTGATTTCTGGAGGCTTGGCAGCCATCTTGCAATCACATTCTAAAGATGGAGGGCCAAAGCAGTAGAAGGAGCTGAATTTTGGGGGGCACCATTCAGTTTGACAGCAGCCTGGACTACCTGTCTCTGGACTTTCTGTTATCTGAGACAAATAGTGCTTCTATTTGTTTAAGATCATATAGTTGGTTTTTCTGTTTCCTGATGCTTCATGCACTCTTAGGAGAGAGAGTTGGAAAATGGCCAAAAGTTGATGGTTGTTGATGATATCAAGGGGATTCTGAAAATTTTAGGTAATAAAAAGTTTAAAAGAATAATGGAAATAAAAAATACATATAAATCATCCTTGTAATTGTGATTTCCAAAACTTTTGGCAAGACATCTGGGCTTCAGAGGTTGTTGCTATGTCTTATAACCATGCTGTAACCTCTAAAAAGTCTGTAATTTTTTTTGTTTGTTTGTTTCATCACACAGCTTGCATGGGATCTTAGTTCCCTGACCAGGGACTGAATCCTGGGCCCACAGCTGCGAAGGCGCAGAATCCTAACCACTGGATCACCAGGGAATTTAAAAAGTCAAAGATTTGATTGGTTTCTTAATGCTTTATTGGAGAAGGAAATGGCAATCCACTTCAGTACTGGAAAATCCCATGGATGGAGGAGCATGGTAGGCTACAATCCACGGGGTCACAAAGAGTCTGAGTGAAGTTAGAAATTTTTTTTTTTTGGACACGACTGAGTGACTTCACTTAATGTTTTATACTGGTGATGACATTTAAATTGTCATCTCTGTTTTGGAGGGTCCAACAATTACGTGGTGAATTCTCTCTTTTTCACCAGAAGGGGTTCATGGGCATGACCTCTTCCTCAATATTATACATGAGGTAAAATAAAACCACTCTGCAGAACTTCTTAATTAAACAAAGAGTCTGAGAGTTTTATCTCATTTAAATTAATAAACTCTGAGAAGCTAAGAGCAGGCCTTGGTGACCCCATGCAGAGCTCAAATGAGTCATCCAAAGGGAAGCAAAATTAATTACCACATATTGGACTCTTGTGCTCCACCTCACAGCCTGTCAGTCCAATTCTGACTCCAGCCAAATTGCTGCTGCAACCAGATCTGTGTAGGCATCACCCAGCCTACTGGGCCTCAGCTGCATTGTATTTCTTTCCCTTTCTGCTCAGGGTTTCTTTGAAGCCTCAGTGGGAAACGCCTTTGGGAACTCACAGGCCCTTATGCATATGATCCCTGATTGTGGGTAGAATTAACACTCCAAGAGGCAGTGAGGGGTGAGAAGTGTCAGATAAATGCTCCCCAGTTCTGAGATGGTCTTAAAAGTTCCAGTGGGATCAAACCAACTCATCAGCTCAGCTTTGTACTGGTTTCCCTCCTCTGGGGCTAGCTCTCCACTTCCTATAGTGACCAACTTGTCCCAGTGTGCTTGGGACTTTCTTGATTTTAGCAATGAAAATTTCCCATCTATGGGAACCCCTCAAACAGGGGATTTGAGCAAACAGGCATGGCTGGTTACTCCACTAGTTCCTCACTCCTGTATCCTGGGATTACCTCCCAAATAAATCCTCTCCATGCAAGTCCTTGTCTCAGGCTCTGTTTTCAGAGGGAACCCAGGCAATGACAACCCATTTGGGTCTCCTTGGGGTAGCTGCCTGTCTCTGAGATCGCTTTCCTTCCTTCTTTCTTTCTTTTTTTTCGAATAAGTACCAAATCCCTTTATTTTCTTCCAAGCAGCTTAATTTCAGCAGTGACTATCCCATGCCGTAATTCTCAGAGCTCCCTCATCCCTACCCAAACAGGTCTAGCACCAAGGTTTTGGGAGGGCCCCTCAACCCCCAGTCCTTTCCCTGATTCCCCAGCATGTACAAAAGCTATGAGTCACCAGATTACACTTGTTGCCATGGAGACACACATCATCCTAGTCTACTGGTCCCTTCAGGTCTGGGGCTGCTGCTTCCACTCCACCCATGGAGGGATCAGGTGGGTAGGGGTGAGCCCCTTGCTGTGCTCCTCAACCCTCTGGATCTGGGTCCTGCCAGGGAGTAGGGTGCTGCTTCCCGATTCTCTGGGACCTGTTCTAACTGGTTCAAAACAAGGACATCAAGCTGCAGCTGTCTGAGAACATCTATAGAGCATTGGGAAGTGAAAAAGTGCATTTTCTGTTTCCTGCTGTTGTGGATTATTGTCCTGTGGCTTTCACCAGATGTTCACAGGTACGATCCAGAGAATACAGGTGGACTCTTATCTGTCAGTCTGTGGCAGTCAGAGCAGACGGAAGGGCTCTGGTGCCTCTGTCTCTTGGAATGAATGTTTCTGGTTTCTAGGTTAGGATTTTATCTGTTTCGAAGCTGGAGTGAATTTTTTTTCTCTTCGAGTTAAGGCATGGCTAAGTGAATTTTCCCTGGAGGCTCCAAGAGACAAAACTCTGGAGTAGAGGTTGTTTTCCCCCAGAAACAAGGAACTACCGCCCCCTAGAGGATAAACATGTATACGATGGTTCCACGAAGTTCGGGACAGCAGTTTTTCTGAATTTGTGCACAGTTTCTTAGGGGTTGGACTGTAAAGAAAGCTGAGCACCGAAGAATTGATGCTTTTAAACTGTGGTGTTGGAGAAGACTCTTGAGGGTCTCTTGGACTGCAAGGAGATCCAACCAGTCCATCTTAAAGGAGACCAGTCCTGGGTGTTCATTGGAAGGACTGATGTTGAAGCTGAAACTCCAATACTTTGGCCACCTGATGCGAAGAACTGACTCACTGGAAAAGACCCTGATGCTGGGAAAGACTGAGGGCAGGAGGAGAAGGGGACGACAGAGGGGATGACAGAAGATGAGATGGTTGGCTGGCCTCACTGATGCAATGGACTTGAGTTTGAGTAAGCTCCAGGAGTTGGTAATGGACAGGGAAGCCTGGTGTGCTGCAGTCCATGGGGTCCCAAAGAGCTGTACACAACTGAGCGACTGAACTGAACTCTCCTCCTTAGAAGGAAAAAATGCCATTGCTTAATCTTTAGGTTGTCCAGTAATTTAATAACTTCTTCTGTTGTTTCAGTGAACGTTTGGTTCCACTTGTAAATGCCCAGCTGCGTTGTGTTTGAACTGGTATGAATTAAAGGATTGGGAATGGGGAATCCAAGGGTTGGAACCCCAATAGATAGTTCAGTTTGATTCTTTCTGGAGGACTGGTCTTGTCATTTCACAGATGACTCAATAAGTTTAGTATCAAAAGTATTTCTGAATAAATTAGGCCCCCTCTGTAGATTTGTAGAAAATAGTTCTGTAATATCTCTCAACCTCCACTGAGGTTATAATAGTTAATACAAATTAATTATTTGTATTGGTTTCAAGAGATCCCTGAGTGCATATTTAAGACTAAAATAAAGGGATTCAGTGTCTGGGCTGGGGTTAAGGGGACTCAAGCCACACCTCCATTAATTTAAATGTGCTAGCTCTTTATGAAAAGCCCTCCAGGATGAAAGAAAAATAAAAGAAAACCTTCCAAACTGCAGAACACCGTGTTTACAAAGAGGCTGTAAATTGCACTCTGTAATTTATGTTAATACATGTAAATAAATTAATTAGTCTTCAAAAGAATGAGTCTTAACAGTTTTTAAGTTAGAAAAATGACTTCCAATTGAAAAAAATGAAACTACTCAACTGAGTATTAAGACCTTTAGGTAAAAGGTAAATTTTATATTCTTAAAGAATTAAAACAGAATATGTGTAAATAACCTTGGAAAATGAACTAGGTAATTAATACAACTTCAAACACTATTCCTGTTTTCAAACCTAAGCCTTTTCTTCAAAATGTTTTTGGATGGGAGGGAACCAGGAAAATCTAACTTTGGTTTAACGGCTTCATGGTTCCTGCTGAGTTACAAAATAAATATGCAGATCAGGACCAGTAATATGCAAATTCACACCAGGCCAAAAATCAGTAGTCACAAAGGTTTTAAGAACTGCTTCAGTACTCAGATTTCTAATAAGGTGGGTTCTGAGAATTCCATTCCATTCCTAAGATTTCTAATAAGGTGGGTTCTGAGAATGGAATCAAGGAGGCCCTTGATCCCCTCTGCCAAGCGGCCTGTCCACAGCCACAGCCCAGTTCCTCCCACGGCTGGGAATTATGGGATTTCCTTTTGCTGCTTTCACAGATGACACTACCACCCAGCTGATATTTTACTGAAAACAAAGAGATTCAGCATAGTCTTCATTTGAATTCTCCTGTTGGGAACCCCGAAGCTCCCTCATTTCCTCTCCAGAGTTTCCCATTTTCTAAAGTAATTTGTCCCTTGTTCAATTATCTGGAGCACATTACCAGTAAATGACTATGTGTACATAAATCACTGACAATGTTCTTTAACTTCTTAGTTTTAGTCTCTTCAAAGGTGTTTCCCCCTTATTTATGTTGATGACTCACCCCCCACCCCCCCCAAGTCAAGGGAAACAAGCTGTAAGCCTGCCTGAGAGTTTCAGATCCACGTTGAAAAACTTGTGTTGGATGCTCTGGGTGTTGAGAAAGGACAGAGTACATGTACACACCACGCCCCCTGGTGGCTGCACTTGTCTAGGGTTTGAACCCATAGTGGCAGGTTACTGTATTAAATGTTAATTAACTAGTTCTGTTGCCGGCAGAACCTGCAAGAGCTCCGAAGTGACTGGATGAGGGCTGGATCTCTCTCACTTTTCCTCATTCAAACGAACATCCTGGTGAGGCAGGAGATAGGTGAACCCCAAGCTGAGCAACTGGAGTTTGTTCCCTGTGGACAGATACTCTAAGATAATGATAATAGCAAGAGGATAATAGAAGAGGCTGAGAGCTATATATTTTTCTGAATTTACACATGACTTCCCCTTAGGGAAAAAAAATGCCCAGTAGCCGTGTGGATCAACTACTGCTTCTGTTCCAGCAACTCATACCCTCACCGTTAGGCAGTGTTCTCTGAATGTTGGTTTTGTTTGACCAAGAGTCTTGCCAGAATCTGAAATCTTGGACTTGTGATCCGCATGGATCCCTGAGAATCCTTGCATTTTAAGAGAAAAAAAAAAAATGTGTTCCGGGTATGAATGTGCATTATATATGATCCTTCTCA
Organism: Oryx dammah; assembly: GCF_014754425.2. Taxonomy (NCBI): domain Eukaryota; kingdom Metazoa; phylum Chordata; class Mammalia; order Artiodactyla; family Bovidae; genus Oryx; species Oryx dammah. Next base: position 49,884,473 of record NW_024070201.1, on the reverse strand, counting down.
GTTGGGGAGTTCATCTTAGACAAGTGTAACAGAAGCCCTCGAGGCCAGAATGGGGCTGGGTGGAACAGATTAGACTTTGAAATCAGCTGCTGCTTTTGATTTGGAGTTCAGGGAAGAAAGAAAAAAGCAGGAAGGAACAGCCATCTAATCTTGCTCGTGTTCATCCTTTATCAGATGGAATTCTGCCTTATTGGTCCCCCAGGTATTTTGTAACAATGTGCCTTTATCAACTATGAGTTTTACAGGCAAAGTTCTCAAACAAACAGACATAAAACAGAAAAGTAAATAAATACCAGGAAATTAAATTCTAATACATGCGCCCTTAATATTTTCTGTCAAGGCAAACCCTTTGAGAAAATAAATTATACTGTGAATTCTGTTAAAAGATGACTATAGGTCTTCTCCTTGATCTTACCACAGTGGGAAATGAAAATGCAAATGTGGTATTTTAGTTCCTGCAAGACTTTGAATTTAATTTCTTAATCCCCGTACCTCAAAATCTAAATTAAGTGGAAATTTCAAGTTCCCTGATTATTATTACTCACATTAATATTTGAGTTTGTAAACAAAATTTGAGTATTAAACAAAATTTAATTATTTTACAGACCAGCATTTTATAAATTGGTTCTTGTACTTGTGTAATATTGTACTTTATATACTATTGCAAATTATATAAATCTACAGTTTTCACTTTTGTTATCACATTTCTCTTATAAATTATTATAATCAATAATTATTGATTGTTTAATGTTGTTTAGTCACTAGGTCATGTCCAACTTTTTTGCCACCCCAGGCACTGTAGCTCACCAGGCTCCTCTGTCCATGGGATTTTCCAGGCAAGAATACTGGAGTGGGTTGCTATTTCCTTCTTCAGGGGATCTTCCTGATCCAGGGATCAAACGTACATCCCTGCATTGGCACCTGGATTCTTTACCGCTGAGCCATAAGGGAAGTCCTTCCTTATTCAGGCTATACTCTAATAAAACATTTAAAAAATAATTAAGACTCCCTTGATACCACATTGCCCTAGATAACTCAAGATCTGCCTCTTTTGGCTGGGTAACTTGAGGTGGCATCCTATTAAATTAGTTTTTCCTCTAATAGCTTTCCAATTCATAGAATGAAAGTAATTTATTCAGTAAAATTTTCCTAAGCTCCTAATACATGGCAGGCATTATGCTCAATGCCTGGGATACATCAGTGAAATAAGCATACACAGATCCCTGTCCTCTTGGAGCTTAAGTTTTAGAAATGAGAAAGAGATAGGCAATAAACAAATACACGGAGGAATGATACAGGATGATTGTAAGTAGTAACTTTTTGTTATGCAAAAAGGAAACTAAGAAGGACAAGAAGAACCAGGAGTATGGAGGGGGCAGGATGCAATATGAAATGACATTGAAAATACATGTACAGTAATTGTGACAAGTGCTAAGTGGAAGCATAAAGCAAGAATAGGAGAAAGAGAGATGGAGTGTTTGTGACAGGGAGGTAAGAGATCAGATGAGATGAGATCACAATGTTTATGGGATAGCAGATTGGATATGGCCTTTTCAGGGCACTGTAAGGACTTTGGTTGTTAGCCATTTGAGGATTTGAGAGGAGAAACAATATGTTTAGGCTTAAGTTCATAGACATTCTGGTGGGTGAGAGTAGAAGGTGGAAGATCAGTTAGGAGGTTGTATCAGTCAGGGTCGTGCGAAAGAAGGAAACTGCTCAGGTGTTTTAAACAGAAAAGGATTCAATCTAGGAAATTTGGAGCTTGCAGAATTGTTGGAAGAGCTGAAGGAGTAGAAGTCAGGTGTCCTCACTGGCATTGGTCTTCAAAGTCTCACCACTGTGATGAAACCCAATTGTGAGAAAGCCAATTCTGATTCCTGCAATTATTGCTATACTCCAAACTGGCTCTCATATCCATGAAGCTGGTGGAGAGACCTTGGAAGGAAAAGGGATCCAGAATCCAGTCACCAAAATAGTCCTGTTTGTTTCCCTTTGCTTGCCAGTATTCACATCATCAAAAAGATGATTCCATTTCCCACCTTCTGTATTTTGTGTGTGTGATTATTATCAGGAACTAATACATAGACCCTAATTGCAATGGGGGGCTTCCCTGGTGGCTCAGTAGTAAAGAATCCACCTGCCAATTCAGTTTCCATCCCTGGGTTGGAAAGATCCCCTGGAGAAGGAAATGGCAACCCACTCCAATATTCTTGCCTGGGAAATCTCATGGACAAAGGAGCCTGGTGGACTATAGTCCTTGGGGTCCAAAAATACCTGGACACAACTTAGCAACAAAACAACAACAAATTGCAATGGGCTATGGGAAATGTGGCTTTTAACTTTCCAACCTCTCCAAGAGTGAGGAGAGCAATGAGGGGGATTAAGAAAGACAGTCTGATTACTATCTACAGCAGAGGTCACTGAAGCAATCCAGGTGAGAAATAGCAGGGACTGAGACCAAGATGGTAGCAGTGAAGTGGTGAGAGGTGATTGCATGGATTCAGTATACAATTGAAAGGTAGACACAGTACATTTTGTTCACGGCCCAGATGTGGGGTGTGAGGAAAAGAGAGGAGTCAAGGCTAACTCCTGGTTTCTTAGTCTGAGCTTTGGAAGAATGAGGCTGACATGTCCTCCTGAGGGTGTGTCTAAGTTAGAGCTAGAGGGTGAAGGGCACATTTAGAGAGAGGTTGATGACCTGTTTCTAACCATTCACCATAAGTTCCAGGGGCACAGTGGAAGCATTTCAGAAGGTAAAGAAGTGTGAGATAGAGAATGTGTGGAGCCTTGTATGGAGGACCCGAAAGACCTGGGCTTCATAAACAGGGGCCAAGGGCAAAATGAGATTGGTCCTTACACAATCCTTGGGGAAGAAAGTGGTGGTGAGGCTATGAATGTTGGGATGAGAGAGGGGTAGGAGGTCTATTAAAACACACCGTTCTGGAGCTCCCCCTTAACCCTTGCTGCTGGATCATCATGAACCAGGATTTATAACCAATACCCTAGGTCATCCTAACATTAAGACTCTTGTGAATATGATGTCACCTTGTCCCTAGATAAATAAGAAGCCGTGTCTGTACCTCACGATCCTGGGAAGCAGTAGTAGCAGTAAGTACCTAAAGCATCCTCACTCTCCCACCTGGCTCTCTAGGCCACCATTGTTGAGTCCACAACCAGCAAGATTCTGTCACGAACTGGGCCAAACTCCCACAAGCATCTTTGCTCAAGAATATCACAACCTTATTTCATCAGGCAGCCTCCAGCTGTCGCCCTATTACAGAAGTGTGTTCTGTGATAGAGCCAGAATCCTGCTTCCCTGTGTGACTATGAGCAGAGCTCTGTTATGGTCTGAATTAAGCAAGAAGTAAATCTTTTCTTTGTTTGCTTGTAAGAAATATCTTCCTTTTCTGAGTTAAAACAAAACAGAAAAACAAACTCCTATGTCTTTGGTGATTGTTTTAGAGGTTTATTTTTCATATTTAGACCTTTAATTTCCCTGTGATTACTTTCAGACGTGGTGCAATGTAGGCATCCATTTTTTTTTTTTTTTTAATCTTTCTCATGTGCAGAGACTGTCATCCCAATACCATTCATTGACTCATCCTGTAATAGGGAAGAACAATCTGACTCTGTATTAGATCTGTTTCTTTTATTTTAATCTTCCTATTCTATTGCTTTTGCTACAAGTTAACTGGTAAGTTGCCTATCAGTTCAGTTCAGTCACTCAGTCGTGTCCGACTCTTTGTGACTCCATGAATCGCAGCACGCCAGGCCTCCCTGTCCATCACCAACTCCTGGGGTTCATTCAGACTGAGCTATACAGGATAGCCCATTCTCAGCTCTTACATTTCTGGCTCAGTCAATCAGGGCTGCAGGGCTATCTGTGACAAGTATATCACATGAGCCTCTTCAACTGTGAAAATGCCAGCATCCTATCTGATTCTTTGGGAAAATTTCTTGAGCAAATAATACAGGCTGCAGAAATACACAGTTACAGAAAAGCAAAGTGTGATTATAAATGGTTTATTTCTTTAGATTATAACATTCATCACAATGAAATTGCATTTTTAAGACTGTTCCTGCTGACAGTGCATAAAAACATTGCTTTTTAATCATAGCAAAGTATCAAGAGATTAGAGATTTATCTCAGGTAATAAATTTGAAGATGGAGCACACACTTTTGCACTCAGATCCAACAGACCCTCAGATGTCTTAGGGGACATGAGAACTAGCGTGGGCCATGAAAAAGATCCTGTGTCCCACCTTTCCTAATACGGTACAGTTGTCCGAAGGTATTTGTGGGGTAATTGTTCCAGAATCACCTGCGAGTACTGAAATTCAAGGATGCTCAGCTCCCTTATATAAAATGACATAGTATTTGCATTTAATCTATACACATGCTCCCATATACATTAAATCATCTCTAGATTCCTTATAATACCCAATACAATGTGAATACTATGTAAATAGTTGTAAATCCCATGTAAATTCTATGTAAATAGCTACTGAGTCTGTGGTATAAATTAAGTTTTGATTTTTGGAACTTCCTGAACTTTTTTTCCAATATTTTCAACCCGTGGTCGGTGGAACCTATGGATGCAAAGGTCCAACAGGACTGCCGATGCTGGCAAGCCAGTCAGCCCCCTGCCACTCTGTCTTCCTCCAACAGCCCTGTTCACAAACCCCTGCAGAACCAGGCTCCATGCAGGGGAGGGTTCCAGCTCAGCAGGGAAGAGCAGCAGGACCAGGAGGCCAGGCAGCAGCAGCAGGAGTTAGGACTTTCTCTCATTCCTGCAGAGGGGCAGAAGAGAAGGAAAGGTTTCCGTATGGGGTTGCTCAAGGTGTGGATCTCTCAAACTTCCTGAGCTTTACATTATGGTCAGAAAACCAAGAGGGTAGGCTCTGGAGGCTCCATGTACTTGGCCAGCAATTAGACTCTCCTCTTGCCTTTCAGAGGGGCTTCCCAGGTGGTACTAGTGGTAAAGAACCCGCCTGCCAATGCAGGTAGATGTAATATATAACTTAAGCCGCATATATATATATACTGTAAATATAATAAAAAAATATATTTGCCAATCTGATGAACCATATTGCATTACAGTTTTAAAAAACACTTTGTGCTGTGCTGTGCTTAGTAGCTCAGTCATGTGCGACTCTTTGCAGCCCCATGGACTATATAGCCTGCCAGGCTCCTCTGTCCATGGAATTCTCCAGGCAAGAATACTGGTGTGGGTAGTCGTTCCCTTCTCCAGGCGATCTTCCCAACTCAGGGATTGGACCCAGGTCTCCCACATTGCTGGTGGATTCTTTACCATCTGCTATTTATTATTTGTGTCTTCATTTTGTAAATGAAGCAGTTGATCCACAGGTTATTAAGGTAACCTGGCCAAAGTCACAGAGCCAGTGGTGGTTGAGCCTGAATTATCACTGAGGTTGTTTGACACCAGACCTGCGGCATAGATCACAAATTTTGCCTGAAAGTATCAAGGAAAGCTCAACATTGGAAGTGATATTTGAGATAGGTCTTAAAAGACAGTTACTAAAATGACACTGTTTTAGACTGGATGAAATATGACATGAAATCAAAGACTTCAGACTAGAAGGAACAATGAGTGTAAATGCACAGAAATCTGAGAGCCAGGCCCCCTTGGGGAAGGTTGCTGGAGGTTGATCCTGGTGACACTTCTCACCCATCCTGGGGATGGAGACATAGCAGTCTTTCTCTATGCCCTCCCTTGCTCTTTCCAGCAATTCCTAATACACCTTCCCAGAGGTTTGTGTCCTCTGGTCTTCCCATCTCTAATCTTCATCAGGCCAGGCATCATCCCTGTGTGTGGTCTCCTACATGGCCCTAATCCTGCAACACCTTTCAGATCTTTGATCTCAGCTCCAACACTATTCACCTACTTTTCATTCTAGCCAGCTACTTTGCTGGGAATGTCTTCTAACCTACTCAGGAACTGCAAACCCTCCATACTAGAAATCTCAAGATTCATTATCCTCACCCTCGTTTTTGACCACACTCCTCCGTCTGGCCAGCTTTCAGTCTCTTTCTCTTGGAACACCTCCTAGAAACACCAATTCCCAGGCCTCCTTTGATCGCCATAGCCACTGCCTCAGTTCAGGCATCTGGATATTTGCCTGGATTTCTGCCTAGAACTAGGTCTCCAACTCCCCTGACTTCCCCACCACACGTTCTGGTACTTTTCATGAGTCGTGTTCCGTGGCGCCAGCAGACCTTTCTGATCTTTTAATGCCGCAGGGAGATGGAGAACTTAGCAAGACTAGAAATTGCCATGGGTCTCTAGGCCTGAGGTTTGATTTCTATTTTGGAACATTAGTACCCTGCTCAGGGACCAAATGCTCCTCAGTTGACTGGAAGCCTCCCTGTTGTCTGCTCTGGGTAGCTTCTCCCCTCTCGATGGCCCCACCACTCCCATCTCAAGCACAGACCCTGACTCACCTGAAGAGAGACTTCGTAGAAGTGGCACGGACTATTCCAATTATAGGAGTAGTTTGTGTCCATATTCCTATTATTTTTCAAGCTATGATAGAAGCAGTTGTAATTGTTCCTATCATTTTTGGGATTCTCAAGTGTAATTTCAAAGTATTTTTCCTTTTCGGTGACATTTGCTTTCTTATACCCTGGAATGAACTAATACAACATACTTCCACTTCCTGTGGATAGTAAGAATATTCTTTAATAGGAATGTCCAAGCAAGTGGTGATTTTAAACATGTTCCACTGCCATTTTTGCAAAATAAAAGGACTTATACCTCTTTCAGACAAAGTTGAGTCTATAAATCCCCCTAGGCTTACATTTCCAGTCCCATTGTAATGAAACCTGGGGACAGAGCATTTATATACTGTATAACAATTTCCTTGATTAAGAAGTTGAAGAGCTCTTGTCAAACAATAATGGAAGGCTTTGAATTGAAAATTATCTGAATTGCTGCAAAATTCTCTTATGGCTCTATTAAAATTTACAATGTCCCCATTAGAAGAGGCTACAAGAGCTGTTCCATGAAAATCATTGAGTTTCTTTGAAACGTTGTGTTCCTTATGTCATTCAATGTCTCTGATGGCCATTGCCATTCAAATGAAAATTCTTTGTTTGCCTCCAGTTCTTTTAGCAGCTGGGGTGCCATTTCCTCCATTTCTTCAGTACAGCTCGTATACTGATCATCAAATGCATTGTCAGCCATGTCTAGGTCAACCTGGTCAGACACCTATAAGGAAGGAACAGTGTCCTTGGGAACTGTAGGGGAGCAGAATATGCCACCCCCAACCATGCCACTTTGGCATGCGGATTATTTTGAGGTGAAGGCAATCAACAACCAGCAGACTCAGGAAAAAATTTTACCTCCCTCTTCACTGCCTAAAAGCATTTAGACAAGGGGCCTATACCAGAGAAAGCTATTACCAGAGATAACATTTTTTATCTGAAAGCCTACATCTACATTGCACGGCAAACATTTTGATGGGGACCATTTTTAAAGTCTCTATTAAATTTGTTACAATATTGCTTCTGTTTTATGTTGTTGTTGTTTTTTTTTTTTTTCATGAAATTAAAAGACGCTTACTCCTTGGAAGTTATGACCAACCTAGATAGCATATTAGAAAGCAGAGACATTACTTTGCCAACAAAGGTCCGTCTAGTCAAGGCTATGGTTTTTCCAGTAGTCATGTATGGATGTGAGAGTTGGACTGTGAAGAAAGCTGAGCGCCGAAGAATTGATGCTTTTGAACTGTGGTGTTGGAGAAGACTCTTGAGAGTCCCTTGGACTGCAAGGAGATCCAACCAGTCCATTCTAGAGGAGATCAGCCCTGGGATTTCTTTGGAAGGACTGATGCTAAAGCTGAAACTCCAATACTTTGGCCACCTCATGTGAATAATTGACTCATTGGAAAGGACTCTGATGCTGGGAGGGATTGGGGGCAGGAGGAGAAGGGGACGACAGAGGATGAGATGGCTGGATGGCATCACTGACTTGTTGGACATGAGTTTGAGTGAACTCCAGGAGTTGGTGATGGACAGGGAGGCCTGGCGCGCTGCAATTCATGGGGTTGCAAAGAGTCAGACACGACTGAGTGACTGAACTGAACTGAACGAGGCACTGTAGGATCTTAGCTCCCTAGCCAGGGGTTGAACTCACACTCCCTACATTGGAAGATGAAGTCCTCATCACTGGACCACCAAGGAAGTCCCAGGGCAAACAACTGATTATCAAATATCTGCTCTTTTTTTATCTTCCTGTGAATTACTCTCCTCCCCTTTGAAGCCCCAGGCCCCTATCGTATTTCTTAGCTTGGGATGGCATATAAGCCTCAACTGTGTGACTGTCCTTTGAGTCTCATGTCTTTGTCGACTACTGTATGTACATAATTATATGTGTTTTTCTCCTGTTAATCTGTCTTATATCAGTTTAATTATTAGACCAGCCAAAGATCCTAGAGGGGAAGAGAGAAAAGTTTTCTGCCCCATGCCCTCATCATATTGAAAGAGGAACTGGAGTGTACTTGGCACTCCATATTACCCAGTTTATGTACTCCTTGCTCAGAATGATGTACAAGCCAAGTGACATGGTCACATATGTCATGAATGATACATACATGTGTGCATGATAGCTACACACTAATTACATTCTGAAATAATTAAGCTTTGAGCTTTTATTTAGCTTCTCAATTTTGTCTTTAAAATTCTTGAGATTCACAATTTCTAACAAGCCCAATTTATGGAGCCCAACCTTGGAGGCCTCTTGCCTATATGTGCTATGAGAGAGTAGGTGTCAGCAGAGATGAGGACTCATGAGCAGGAAATGTTACCTGTACTTTTAGACACCAAGTTAGGATCAAAAAGTGAACCATGCACCGAGAACAGACGCCATCGTCAAGGTCAGTTGGGACTGCAAAGAAACATAAGACTGTGAAAGTGAAGTATGAAAATGTAGTTTTATTGTAAATATGTCCCTGAATCTACTGTGTTAGTCGCTCAGTTGTATCCGAATCTCTGTCCCCATGGTCTGTCCATGGAATTCTCCAGGCAAGAATACTAAGAATAGGGGGTTGAATAATGTCATACTAAGAATACTAAGAATAATGGCAACATAGTGGGTTGCCAGTCCCTTCTCCAGCGGATCTTCTGACCCAGGGATCGAACCTGGGTCTCCTGCATTATAGGCAGATTCTTTACCATCTGAGCTACCAGGGAAGCCCCTCTTTAGTGCTAACAAATCCTAATTTCAAATTTGTGATGTAGTATTCCAGACTCCTAAATTTCCCCTCCATCTTAAACAACTAAACTTGATGTCCTAGAAACCATTGTCTGAATCTTACCCACACCAGTTAGGTGAACCTGGCTTTGATGCAGCCTGAGAGAGGGCCCCTGATGAAAAAAGTGACCCTCCCAATCAGACAGCTTTCTATTGCACAGACTACCAGTTAGAGGAAAAAATAAGATTTCATCGACCCTCCAAAACTTCATCTTCTCCCCTTAGATGAATACCGTGACTCTTGTCAAAAGTATGGTATCAATTGTTTTTAAAAGCAGTTCTTGATATTTGCTAGTCCAGGGCACAAATTAATTTAGGGCCCCCAAATATTTCTCAGAGTTAGAAGCTTTCACCATGACCAGCTTGCCTCATTATGTATTATATCTCCAGCAAAGGTGTTGTTTTTCACTCTCCTCTTCTGGTTATAAAAAAAGAGACATGTTTAATAAGACTAGTCAAGCAGTTAAGGTGAGTTAGTCATCAGTCCTTTCTTCATGCAACAAAAGGGGAACAGAATATGCCACTTAGGTATACTGATTATTTTGAATTATTGTTCCTGAAGAAATAGCCAGTGCAAGAAAGACACTCTGACCTCCTTTGTCCCCCTGAGCAATAAAAGTTACACTTCCTATACCAGGAGAAAGAGAGACATCCTTATCACCAGAGATAGGGGATTTATGGCCAAGAAGACTGTATAAACAAACCTTATCAGTCCTTTACTATTTTACTACCCCAAGCCCAAACTTCCTTGTCTTACCAATTCTTTACAAATTTACTGTTTCTTTGTCTAAAAGGTATAAAAACTGCCTACTTTGGTCACTTATTTGAGTCTCATATTTTTATGGGTTCCCATACATGCAAAATTTAATTTGTTTTTCCCTTGTTAATCTGTCTTCTCGATTTAATTATTGGGCCAGCCAAAGAACGTAGAAGAGAAGAAAGGAGAATTTCCCTCCCTCACCCAGCTCTTAGTAAATATCAAGATCCTAATCGTGAATATGTTTTGTTTCTTTCCATAGACATGTGACCTGGCCTTGGCAGAATATGGAGCAATCCAGAACTCGAGAAAGACAGGGGCAATGAATAGGGAATACTAATATAACAGTCCTGCCTCCTCTCCGTTGGGTAGGACTATCACAGGGAACTCTGTTTTGGAGATGATATTGATTCCAAAGGCTTTGTTGTTTCAAGTAGGGATCCAAAACTGAGCCTTTCCATTTTTTCCTCATGGAAAAATACCACGACCCCTTTCAAAGGTGAGTTATTAGTCTTCATGACAAACAGTTCTTAGCATTTTCTAATATATGGCTTTGATTTTATGTCAACACCACGGAACATGTTTCAATGTTGTAATCTCTTGCTCAGACCCAAACTGCCTGTGATTAACTGCACCTAAATAAAATTCAGTTTTCCTTTTTTAAGAACACAAGCCACATACCTAGCAAGGTGAGCTGAGGATCTTCGGAGCAAGGGCCACCCAACTTCTTGGTGAGCCCAGACTTCCTTCCTGAATATCCCTCTTAGCAAATAACAGATTTTAACTCTCACCTTTTGTCTGTGATCTTTTATTTTCCACAACAATCTAGTTTGTTCTTGTCGGAATCTGGAAGCACACAGAGCCTGTGATTCGTGGAGAGGTGTGCAGTGTAAGGGTTAAGCACACACACCAACTTTTTTGCTGCCTGAATTTCAGTTCTTCCCACTTTGTTGGACTGTTCCTTTACCTTCATTTTGGGAGTTTTGCCTTTTCTTGTAAGGATTTTAAACTGAGTCTCCCCACATTTTATCTTTCCTCATTAACTCATAACACATTGGGAGGAGTCTGCAAAGAAAAGAACAAACAGCATTTTGCTCACCATAGCATTTTGCTAACCAGAGACTAATCTACTGCCATCACTGACCAGCTTTGTGCTTCAGACGGAAGAGATTAAGGCAGTGTTATAGGATGAAGTACTCTATGCTTCAGAGGAAGTGGAAGAAGATAACCAGATGCTCTGTGCTTAGGGCAAGCAGGCCTCATAGTTAGATGTATCTCAGGAAGAATTTTAATGAAACCAACTTCTTGCATCTCTCCACACACACAGAAAAGCACTATAATCATTAACTTGAGATATCTGTTCTTTGTGACTAGCAGTAATCTTTTATCAAGATGTATACTTGACTGTATGTATTTCCCAGCAAAATATCATATACAAGCTAACCTCCCCCCATCCCTTTGGAGCAGTTTCTCAATGCTGCTGGAAACTGTCTCCTGGGCTATAGAACTCAGTAAGACCCTGAATAAAACTTAACTCTTACATTGTGCATTTTTTCTTTCAATTGACAAGTCTTAACTCTGCTCAATATATGTAAGGCAACTGTGGTCCCTGGTGTTTATAATTTGTTTAGGATAATGGAATTGGTATAAAGTATGAAACTGGTGTCAAAATTAGAATTTGCCCTGTGGTTTCCTTCTCATGGATAAAATAAGAAACATGTTTATTCTTGCCTTCCCCTTCCCAACCCTCCCACCCAAGAGCTCCTAAAACCCTTGGAATTTCCTGAATGATAAGAGTGTCTTTGTTATTCATAACAAGCCTCTTTCAATCACAATTATGAGGTAACTAAGGATGAGGTCCCTTAGGATGTAGCTGAGAAAGACTAATTGATTAGTGGGATGAAACTTTCAGCCCCATTCCTTGCCCTCCAGAGATGATGTGGTAGAGGTGAAGGTAGAGTTTGGGTTATAAAACTCTGAACAAAGAGACTTAGAGAGTTTCCAGGTTGGCGTCCTTATCTGTGTCACAGGAAGATGGTATATTCCAGCTCCACAGGACAGAAGTTACTGGACTTGGGCCCCTCTGGAGCACATCACCCAGTGTCTCTCCATCTGGCTGTGTAACTGAGGAGGACGCTATGAGACCTTCCCATTCATGCATGCATGCCAAGTTGCTTCAGTCACATCCGACTCTGTGCAGCCCTATGGACAGCAGCCGGCCAGGCTCCTCTGTCCACGGGATTCTCTTGACAAGAATACTGGAGTGGGTTGCCATTTCCTTCTCCAAGGCCTTCCCAGGACAGGCCTTTTCCCCATACCTTCTGTGTTAGCCACCTCTCTGAGGTACCTAGACAACAGTATCTAATGTACATTTCCTGAGTTGTTTTACAGATGTGAACTCCCCCACCCGCAGTGGAAGGTGTTAATTATGTGATGACATGAGTACCTAGCCCCAGGCCTCCTGGAACCTAAGAACTAGTAATGTTAACCCCTGTGACACCTCCCTGTTACTTCACCATCAGCCAGCCAATCAGAGAACTGTGCGTGAACTGCAACACCATCACCGCCATCCCACCCCAACCTGGCTTTTAAAAAGGCTTTGCTAGGGACTTCTCTGGTGGTCCAGTGGTTAAGACTCTACTCTTCCCATGCAGGGGGCACTGATTCAATGCCTGGTCAGGGAACTAGGATCCAAAATGCTGTGCCACATGCCCCCACCCCCGCACCCGCCCACACCCCTGCTGAAAACGGCTTTGCTGAAAACCTTCAGGGGAGCTTTTTAGAGTTTGAGCCAGGTCTCCTCGCATGATCCTGCCATAGCCTTCTCTGTTCCGAACTCCAGCATTTTGGCTTGTTTGGCCTCACTGTGTGTCCTTTCATGATTGAGAGTCATCCTTGTCTTCCTGGTACAGAGAGGGAGACAGTTGGCGAATGGAGATTTCCTTTATAAATGTAATTGTCATAATTTTCATCCCTGACAATGCGACAACTTCCACTCTGTGCCTCCTGTTTCTTAAAAATAATCAGCTCAAAATAATCCTTATGCCAAAGAGCAATTATTTTGGGAAAGCATAGTCTGTTTCCCTTCATTTATAAAAGGAAGGCCAAATCCTTGACTGCCACCCACATAAGTACCTAAGAAAGGTAAAAAAGAAAAAAAAACCGCAAACAACCACATTAAGGACCTCAATAAAAAAAGAACTCAAATTGAAGTCTTTTACAATATCCTTTTTTAAAAAAATTTTTTATTGGAATATAGTTGATTTACAAAGTTGTGTTAGTTTCTGCTATACAGCAAAGTGAATGTTACACACACACACACACATACATATATATCCCCTCTTTTTTAGATTCTTTCTCATATAGCATATTACAGAGTATTGAATAGAGTTCCCTATGCTATACAGCAGGTTCTTATTAGTTACCTATTTCATATATAGTAGTGTGTATATGTCAGTCCCAATCTCCCAATTTATCCCTCCCTTCCCCGTTGCCCCCCACCCCGTAACCAAATTTGTTTTCTACATCTGTGACATTGTTTCTGTTTCTTAAGTAACTTCATTTGTATCTTTTTTTTTTAGATTCCACATATAAGTGATATTACATGATTTGTTTTTCTGTCTGACTTACTTTATTTAGTATGATAACCTCTAGGTCCATACATATTGTTGCAAATGGCAATATTTCATTACTTTTATGACTGAGTAATAGACCATGGTATATAAGTACCATATCTTCTTTATCTATTCATCTGTTGATAGACCTTTAGTTTGCTCCATTGTCTTGGCTGTCGTAAACAGTGCTGCTATGAACAGTGGGGTGCATGTATCTTTTTGGATTATGATTTTATCCAGATATATGCCCAGGAGTAGGACTGCTAGATCACATGATGATTCTGTTTTTAAGGGTTTTTTTCCCTTTATTTCATTTGTTTTTATTGGGTTCATTTTCTTTTAAAGCAGGGGATTGACATCACCAAATATATCTGGATTTTCCAGGGTAAATAAATATTTGTTATGAATTTATAGGGAAACAAATTTCATGTCTTTTAAGTAGTTATTATATCTACTGGGAAATTTCCCTGAACGTTGCTATAACAGAAGGCTTTTAACAAGAAGACATTTATCTTTGAGGAAAATATTAGGAAAAATATTCTGTACTGCTGTCTCTACTATATGCAAGTTTAAAAGTTTATCATAAGCATGAGATAAAATTTCCTTCAACTTCTGTAATATCTAGAGTCTTCTTATTCATTATCCCAGATTGTGTGTGTGTGTGTGTGTGTGTGTGCGTGCACATACTTGCTCACGCGGGTAAAGTCATTTCAGTCATGTCCTACTCTTTGTGACCCCATAGATCACAAAGAGCCTGCCAGGGTCCTCTGTCCATGGAATCTTCTAGGCAAGAATACTGGAGTGGGTTGCTGTACCTTCCTCAAGGGAACCTTCCTGACCTAGGGATTGAACGCGCCTGTGTTACATCTCCTGCATCTGTAGGCAAATTCTTTACCACTAGGGCCGCCTGGGAAGCCTATTCCAGATTGGAAGTCATTATAAAGCCAGATTTTAGTCCTATACTAATAATGATGATAATAGTATGTAATATATGTTAGACATTTTGCTAAACATTTCACATGTGTTCTACCAATTAGTACTTACCATTCCAGCCCCATTTCACATATTAGTAACTTGGATCTAAAAAAGCTATATACCAGATTTCCCTCGTGGTTCAGTGGTTAAGAATTTGCCTTGCAATGCAAGGTACACAGGTTCAATCCCTGGTCAGGGAACTAAGATCCCCCAGGCTGTGGAGCAGCTAAGCCCACAAGCCACAGCTAGAGAGCTCGTGAGCCTCGGCAAAGATGCCACATCATGCAACAAAGATCTGCGCGCATCGACTAAGACCCAAGGCAGCTGAATAAATAAATAAATGTTGAAACAAGATGGCTGTGTATTTGGCCCAAATCATACTGTTTAGGAAATGGCAGAGCAGATCCTTGCTAACTATGGAGTTATGTGCTAGTCTGCCAGTCCATTTCTGTGGGTCTCTATTTCTTCATCTGTAAAACAGACTGGATTGCCTTTTCTTCTAAAATGTCACAATTCTGGGATTTTGGGAAACTCTCCAAAATTATGCAGAACCAACAACATAGTTTGATTTACCAATGACTCTGATAAGAGGGTTGTCAGTCTGATTTACTGATAACTCTGGATTTTTATCAGTAATTTTTGTAATACTTTTTTTTTCATTTATTTTTAATTAGAAGATCAGTGCTTTACAACGTCCTGTTGGTTTCTGCTGTACAACAGTGTGAATCAGCCATAAGTATACATATATTGCCTCCTTCTTGAATGTTCCTCCTCCCTCTAACCCATCCCACGCTTCTAGGTCGTCACAGAGCACCAAGCTGAGTTCCCTGTGTTATACAGTAACTGCTCACTAGCCATCTGTTTTACACATGGTAATGTATCTATTTCAGTGCTTCTCTTTCAATTTACTCCACCCTATCCATCCCCCACTAGGTCCACAAGTCCATTCTCTATGTCTGCACCTTTTTTCCTGCCCTGCAAGTGGATTCCTCAGTACCATTTTTCTAGATTCTATATATACAAGTTAATATACAACATTTGTTTTTCTCTTTCTAACTTGCTTCCCTCTGTACTAACAGGCTCTAGATTCATCCACCTCAGTTCAGCTGACTCATATTCATTCCTTTTTATTTTGCTTTTTTAAGGATCCTCCATACTGTTCGTTACGGAGAACAGTAATGATTGTACATTTATATTCCCATGATAACCTTTGATTGTTCATTCCCCACTGCCTCTTTCAAACACGGGCTTCTAAGATTATCTCAATCTGTCTACCCTGACAATCTGCAAGCATCTCCTGGCCAGTCAAATTTTTTCTCTTCCACTGCTCTTAAAATGACTTTAAACCACCTTGTTCTATGTCTCAGTTTCACACCTAGGCATGCTGATGTTAGGGGAAGCACACTGATTGAAACCGCCCACCCTGGCCAGGCACCATAGAAACCATTTGCATGAGTTGTTTTATGACAGGAGATCCTGATAAGGAATACAGAACTAATAAGCCACCACTGACCGGAAGAGTTTGGGAAAGTTCGAAAGGAGACACTGTGTGTCCGTCCATTTCCCAGAATCCCTCTCGCTAGCATCCATCTTGGCTGAGCAATGTGTGCACCACCAGGAAAGACTCTGAATTAGAGTGATTGGCCAAAGACCACCTGGAAACTAATCCTATCACCATAAAACCCAAGACTGCGAGCCACGCGGCAGAGCAGTTCTCTTGGGTTCCCTTACCCTACTGCTCTCCACCCGGGTGCCCTTTCCCAATAAAATCTCTTGCTTTGTCAGCACATGTGTCTCCTCAGACAATTCATTTCCGAGCGTTAGACAAGAGCCCAGTTTCAGGCGTGGAAGGGGTCTCTCCTCCTGCAACACTGAGAACTCTTTGATCAGAATGTCTCTGTATAGGAAGCTCTCAAATCATAACCAGAACCCATGAGCATGTAGGATACAAACTTTAAAACATAATAGATTTAGAATATCTATCAATGTCATCATCTTTTGACCCAATTAACTTGTTCTTAAAGAAAGTCCACTATCTTTTGCTCTCTTTTTTAGATATAAACCATGTATCTAGATAGGAAAATAAAGTCAATGGAGTCTACACCTTGGTGAAACCAATGCAGTACTCAGGTTAACTCAGGATAGAAAAGAATGATTAAATTTCATAATAAAATAATTGTCATAATTTTTGTTTAAGGAAATAAGTTTCAAAGCAGTCTTTAGTGTGTGTGTGCAATTACACAAAATACTTATATAATATGGCATAGAGGATGGCATAGAGAAATAAAACATATTTTGCATTTAGTAAAAAATATTCAGAGACAAAAAAATTTTGTTTGCCTCATAAAAGTAAGACATTTTAAACTAGTAACTTATCAAAATGGAAATACTATTGCCTTGCAGAAAGCCTAGAATGTAGAAGACCAAAGGAGAGAGAAATTATTTGTTTAAAGAATCTTAGTCTGTTTTTATATATAGGAGATCTAATATATATCTATATTTTTTTTGGGGGGGGGTGGTGCTGCACCTGGTCTTAGTTGCAGCATGTAGGATCTAGTTCCCTGACCAGGATGGAACCCTAACCCTAACCCTAACCCTAACCCTAACCCTAACCCTAACCC
>NW_024070201.1:49788303-49867224 GCF_014754425.2 Oryx dammah | reverse complement strand
TAACCCTAACCCTAACCCTAACCCTAACCCTAACCCTAACCCTAACCAACAGGTCCCCTGTATTGGAAAGTTCTTATAGGGGATTTTTTTTTATGCATATGTGGAGCTTATCTTGGGTCAGACGCTATTTTAAATCCTCTACAGGGAATTTCCCTGGTGGTCCAGTGGTTAAGACTCCAAGCTTCCACTGCAGGGGTCATGGGTTTGATCCCTGGTCAGGGAACTAAGACCCCAGCCACATGCCACATAACACAGCCAAAAAAAAAAAAAGCTTTACAAACATTAAATCACACAATCCTCAATGCAATCCTATAGGATAGGCACTATTATTATCTCCATTTTAGAGATTAAGAAACTGAGACCCAGAGTTTAAGTAACTTCCCCAATCACAGAGCTGATAAGTGGCAGCTTCGGGATTTGAACCCATGTAGTCTGGCACCTAAGCCCACACATTCATTCCCTACCATGCCATCCTCCTAGAAAGGTACATAGTTGTAAACAACTCAGTTCAACTCAATTTGACCAACAGTATCTTTCTTTTGGTAATTTATACAAATATAAAGTTATTTAATTTCAAATGGTGTTCAGGGATTTCCGAGTTCCAAAACAATTGTCTATTTGGGTAAGCATTTTCTAAAGAAATATGTGTTTGAGTTGCAACTGTAAACCTTGATTAATGAGAATAGTTCCTGTTCTGGAACAAACAAACAAGGAAGGTTTGAACCAACCATCCTTTTTATTTTCAGTGAAAAAAATTCCAAATCTCATTGTTTTTCTAAACCATTTACTCTTGAAAAATGTAGTGAGTACTTCTGTTTCTGGGAACATAGTAGACTACGACCTGGATCAACTCATCCACTGACAACAACTATCAATCCTGGGTAATATTTGTTTAAAGAAACCAAAAAACAAGACAAAACAAACAAAAAGCCTTACCTTTGTTACAAGCATTGGGGGTCTGGCAGGGGGGGAAAAAAAAGGAATTCTCAGTCTAGGGAACACAGCCAGATAGGTAACTGGAGTGCCAGAACTAGCTTTCACTCTGAAAGCTTTTGCTGGACCAGGTGAATGGGAGCCTCTGTTTTCACACTTCATGGTTTGTAGGGGAAAAAGAGATGAGGACCTCCTGTAGTGAAGACTGCAGGAGAGCCTCTCTGCAGAAAGCTAGACTGCACCCTCAATGAGGGAAAATTGAACCTTTGTGGCTGTGGGAGGGAGAGGACATTGCCACCAAGAATTTGGAAGCATTTTTTAAAAAGAAAAGAAAAAAGAATTTGGAAGCAAAGCTACTTAAAAAAAAAAGTTAATTTGCTTTTTACTATGTCAGTCTTATTTGGACACCTTTTATTGCAATGCTCAGGCTTCTCTCTGGCTGTGGCATGTGAGCTCAGTAGTGAGCATCTGGGCTCAGTAGTTGTGGTGCTTGGACTTAGTTGCCCTGAACCATGTGGGATCCTAGTTCTCCAACCAGGAACAGAACAAATGTTCCCTGAATTGGAAGGCAGATTCTTAACCACTGGAACACCAGGGAAGACCCCCCACCAAACAACCTCTTCATGCTATTTGAATGACCAAAAAAAAAAAAAAAACACCTCCAACCTGATAATTTCATTTAAAGTGATCCATTTAGAGTGATTCAGTGGTCTTTCCCTGAGGCAGAAGTAACTTTAAGTCCTCTCTGAATAAAAGAGTTTGTCCATTTCTGTTTTGTAAATAAGTTTATTTGTATCATTTTTTAAATTCCACTTATAAGTGATATCATATATTTGTCTTTGACTTCTGATAGGGACAAAGTGGTTAATTAAATAGTTAATCACACTAAGGGACTGTAAGTAAAGAAGAAGTATAGGAGACCCCTATAAGTTAATGATCACTAAAGAAAGAGGGTTTGTTTAATTGCAAAGCCAAGTAGGCTTACTTAGTAACAAAACCACACAATAGAAGTATGAGACGTGCTCCCAAACAATGAAACAACGGTGGCATGAGACCCACAACCTGTCCAGTAAACTCAGTCAATTAAGGATTCCTAGGGCATGCTCCTCTGGACACATTAAAAACAAAAACATAAGGAAAGGGTGACATTTTACTGAAACGTGAAATACATGGCAAAGCATATATGTTACCACTTTTAGCTCATTTCTATTGTGCCGATACAGTCCTGTCTTGACCATATAGGGACAAGAAAATTCCCCACCTGACGTGGAGGAGAAGCTGATGGTGGAAGCATGACATTCATTCAAGAGCGAGGAAGAACGTGGTCTTTTCCCCCTCCCCACTTTTTCTTTGATTGTAAACTGTAGCCCACTAAGTTCTTGGGGTGTAGTATCCTCTCACCCTCCTGCTTGTAAGCCTCAAAATCATCCTATTCTAATAAATCATTTCTTGTCTATCTCTTTGCCTCTCGTTGAATTCTTTCTGAGCTGAAACACAAAGGACCGGAGCTCCTCAGAGCCCCCAGAATACCACCTAGCAGTTTCAAACCAACTATGCTGCTGCTGCTGCTAAGTCGCTTCAGTTGTGTCCAACTCTGTGCGACCCCATAGACGGCAGCCCACCAGGCTCCCTCATCCTTGGGATTCTCCAGGCAAGAACACTGGAGTGGGTTGCCATTTCCTTCTCCAATGCATGAAAATGAAAAGTGAATGTGAATTTGCTCAGTCATGTCTGACCCTTAGAAACCCCATGGACTGGAGCCTAGCAGGCTCCTCTGTCCATGGGATTTTCCAGGCAAGAGTACTGGAGTGGGTTGCCATTGCCTTCTCCACACAAACCAACTATACTTCAGTTAAAAAAAAAAAAAAGAGGTAGGTTGCTTAGGAAGCCAACTTGGCATAGTGGGAACTAAAGAGCCTCTTGATGAAAGTGGAAGAGTGAAAGGAAAAAGTTGGCTTAAAACTCAACTAAGAAAACTAAGATCATGGCATCCAGTCCCATCTCTTCATGGCAAATAGATGGGGGAACAATTAAAACAGTGACAGACTTTATTTTCTTGGGCTCCAAAATCACTGTGGATGGTGATTGCAGCCATGAAATTAAAAGACACTTGCTCCTCAGAAGAAAAGCTATGACCAACCTGAAAGTGAAAGTCGCTCAGTTGTGTCTTACTCTTTTTGACCCCATGACTATTCAGTCCATGGAATTCTCCAGGCCAGAATAGTGGAGTGGGTA
This sequence comes from Oryx dammah, assembly GCF_014754425.2. Classification (NCBI taxonomy): domain Eukaryota; kingdom Metazoa; phylum Chordata; class Mammalia; order Artiodactyla; family Bovidae; genus Oryx; species Oryx dammah. The sequence goes on along the minus strand of NW_024070201.1, from coordinate 49,864,056 downwards.
GCCTTTCCCTTCTCCAGGGGATCTTCCCAACCCAGGGATCAAACCCAGATCTCCTGCATCGCAGGTGGATTCTTTACCAGCTAAGCCACAAGGGAAGCCCATGACCAACCTAGATAGCATATTAAGAAGCAGAGACATTATTTTGCTGACAAAGATCCGTCTAGTCAGACCTATGGTTTTTCCAGTAGTCGTATAGATGTGAGAGTTGGACCACAAAGAAAGCTGAGTATCAAAGAATTGCATTTGAACTGTGGTGTTGGAAAAGACTCTTGAGAGTCCCTTGGACTGCAACCAGTCAATCGTAAAGGAAATCAGTCCTGAATATTCATTGGAAGGACTGATGCTGAAGCTGAAACTCCAATACTTTGGCCACCTGACTCGTTTGAAAAGACCCTGATGCTGGGAAAGATTGAATGCAGGAGGAGAAGGGGGTGACAGAGGATAAGATAGTTGGATGGCATCACTGACTCAGTGGACATGAGTTTGAGCAAACTTAAACTCAAACGGGAGATAGCAAAGGACATGGCATGCTTGTCCTGGCATGCTGCACTCCATGGGTTGCAGAGTCAGATATAATTAGAGACAACAACCACAACCCTCTTTGCGTGAGTGTATTGAAACTTTGCTTTCAATCAAAACAAACTCCCATGGATTTAACTTCCCCAAGGTGACAGCTGGGTTGCTGAGGGAGCCACCTGGCACTCACGTGCAGATGGGTTGTGTCTCCTTATTGAGCAGGTCAGGGTTATAATCTGCCTATTCTTAATTCAATATACCAGTTTTTTCTTCTCAACACAATTGGCGACAAGGAGATAGGATGGTGGGAACTGTTTGCACCCCTATTCAATGTCTTGGAACTGTGAATGGCATACTAACTTTCTCTCCCATTCTACTCAGTCTCTATGGGAGGAAACCAGTGCTAGCAGTAATGTTGCTGCTGGTTGTTAGAAATCCCTACCCTAAATCATCAGTGCTGTAAAAGGTCAGACTCTCCTGCAGAGACTCAGGAGCCAATTAAAGGCCCCAGTCTGAGATGAGTGTGTTTCCAATTATTCTCTAAAGGAGACCCTCCTGGGTGTCAGTTCTGGAGGTGATGGGCTACGGTCATATGTGAAAATCCCCATGTTTTGCCAAGGTGAGTTAACCAGGATGCAAGGGCTCTGCCTTTTTTCTCCAGGCAGAAACCAGGGCAAGGGCTCAGGTCCTAGTGTTATGGACCTGGACGCTTGGACTCTTTAATCAATAGAAATGGATGAGGCTGCGTGAATTTCAGGCAAGGACTTGCTGGGGCTTAAGCTACAGCACAAGGAGGCAGCAACAGGAAGCAGGTGCTCTTGCTCTTTTTTTCCAGAGGGCTAGCTGGTCCCTTAAATAGGGTGAGGGTAGGAGTGGGAGCTGGGTTGGAGGTGTAGTTTGGGTGAGCTCTTCAGCCCTCTCAGGGTGCCTGGTACAAGGATCCGCCCTTTGCGGAGGGCCATGTGCAAGGGTCATATGCAGTCCTTCATCTCTGCACCCGTCACATCAAACATGGTGGATAAGCTCATTACTGCTGCCCCAGGAAGGTAGGAGAGTGGTCAAAATTGCCCCAGTGGCGCATGCGAGCAGTTGTTTAATCACCTGTGCCTTGTGGCTGTTTTGTATCCTATTGCTTAAGGAGACGTTTGTCCAGGTGCAGGCACTCTGGCAGAGATCTCAGGTCCCAGCCTGTCTCACTCGGAGCCAAGCAGAGTTCCTCTAGATTTGTGCTGGTTGGGGAGGCCAGCTTCTGGGCCCTCTGGGCCAAGGGTCGGACTTGGGGAGCCAGCTTTACCAGGGCAACATGGCATCCTAGGATGGGGGGATGATAGCTATAGAGGGGCTGTGCCCAAAACGCCTCCAGGTACAGACACTAGCTGAGGGATTCAAGCCCTCTATCTTAAGTGGCACATACGTGTAAAGGCCACTGTCCCTGCCCAAATGGTCACTCGACATCCTGACCTGCAGCCACTGGCCATTACAGTGCCCCAATTTCATCTCTAATTGGCTAATAGGCTTACGCAGTTCAGACCCATCTCTGGCAATACAGGGCCAAGCGTTGAATTGTTGCGAGCATATAACTAAATTTTCTCTAAACCAAGGCTACACGTGGGCTTCCAACCTTTGCTAGTTGTGGAGGAAGCCACCCATGTTTTGGAGGAGAGCCCCACCCAATCACTGGCAAGGTGTTTCCCTCATGCGCTCAACCCTGACTACTTCCTCTGGAACCTTCCACAATAGCAGAGATGACATCAGGGAAGACATGGCGCTGATGACTGTGAGCACTGCCTGGTACTTGATTGTTTATCTAAATTCCCTGCTGCCGACTCCCTTGCGCGGCATTTTGCAGATTTACCTTGGTGTTTATCCCGGAGTCCCCTTGCTTGCTGCAATGCTTGCTGCCCAAGGGTGAGGCAGTACTCTGACTGACAGGCTGCTTCCCGCTGTGCGTTTGTCAAGTCTCACATCCTCTGCTGCTGCTGCTGCTGCTGAGTCGCTTCAGCCGTGTCCGACTCTGTGCGACCCCATAGACGGAAGCCCACTAGGCTCCTCTGTCTCTGGGATTCTCCAGGCAAGAATACTGGAGTGGGGTGCCATTGCCTTCTCCAATGCATGAAAGTGAAAAGTGAAAGTGAAGTTGCTCAGTCGTGCCAACTCTTAGCGACTCCATGGACTGCAGCCTACCAGGCTCCTCTGTCCATGGGATTTTCCAGGCAAGAGTACTGGAGTGGGGTGCCATCGCCTTCTCCACTCACAACCTATGGTGGCTCCTAAACACTTGACTTAGTTGCTTGCCTTCAACACACCCATCAGTTTCCACATTATGGGTCCTCCTGAGAGTTGGTGAGTTTAAATATCTGTTAGGAGGAACCCCTCTGCAGCTGTGGATGCTGCCAACACCACAGGATCACCACCCTTCCCCCCACCCACCAGCACAACAGCCACAGGGTCACCTCCCTCCAGCACTCAAAGGGATCCTTCCCCACAGTCACCACCCAGGGCTCCACAATCGTTCAGTTCAAGCCCTTCAGTAGGGCAGAAGTTAGGTCTCATTTTTTGGGTTGCTGCAATTGTTGAGCATGTTACCTGGCTCCACAAAGGCTATTTCCCAAGTTAGTGGTCTGTGGGGATGATTTTTTTCTTTTTCACTTTCGGCTACACAGTCCTGGCTGCCGCAGGATCTTAATTTTCCAGCCAGAGATCGAACTCAGGCTCCCTGCATTGGGAATGTGGAGTCTTAGCCACTGGACCACCAGGAAAGTCCCCCAATGTGATTCTTTAGTGCAGATGGTTTTGGATAACTGTTTAGCTTTAGATTACTCACTGACCAAAAAAGGAGGTATGAGTGCTATAAAGAGCACCACCTTTTGCATGTATATTAAAAATTCTGGACAAGTTCAGACAAATTTATAGAAGGTGGCCCTAGGGGGACAAGAATTCTGTAATCTCACCTAAGTTTTTAATAAAAAATGTTGGCTTTATCTAAGGACTTTGATTATTTTTTTGACTGGACCACAACAAATGGATTTCTAGCTATCATTTGTCTATTGATGATACTGTTGATTGGCATTTTTTGTGTTGCTCCTATATTTCACGTACTCAGTGACTAAAACCCTGCTAGTTGGCTTGATATAGCTCTGCTGTCCAGACAGTGTGTATAATTATCCTTAAAGATTAATGCCTAGGCATCATAGAGTCTATTGTGACGAGAAAAGCAACTTTTGAGGAAAACAACTTGTTTTTCTCAGTTGCTGCCTAGGCATTTCACGGTATGATAATCCTGCTCACTCCCAGAACCTGGACACTTAGATAAAGACTTGAGGGTAGAATCATAAATCTTGCGACTCAGCTTCCTTTGTGGGAGTGTTTTGAAACTACAGCTTCCATCAAAAGGGCCGCAGCATTTTCACTTTCTCAGAGTCAGAGCTCATAAGCCCAAGGAGCAATCTGCTACCTCCATGTGGTGGCTTGTGTCTGATCAGCAGGTCGTCACCTGCCTATTCTCAATGAAATTCACTAGCCCTGGCTTCTTGATGCAGTAGAAGAGTCAGAAAGGTTTGTCTCAGTAGAGGAGAATAATTAGTGCTGGGTCAAAGGCCACTTTGATCTCACCTCACAAATCCTGAAAACAAAACCCAGAAAAACCAGGCTGTTTTCAAATAATTTAACTGTGTTCCAGAACAAAGCTCAAGAATACTTGCAGGAAAACAAAAATATCTAGTATTCAATAAGGTAAAAAAAAAAAAAAAAAATCAGTGTCTGGAATCAAACTAAAGATTGGCGTGAAAAAAAGTGGAAAAAAAATGTCCCATAATGCTGAGAAAAATCAATCAGTTGGACTGACACAGAACAGCACAGACTTGAAAATAGTTATTATAACTATATTTCTTAAGTTCAGAACACTAGAGGAAGGATCAAGTACATTAATTAGTAATGTGAAAATTATTGAATAGGCCCAAATTGAACTTCTAGAACTGGAACTGCAATGTCTGGGATGGATTTTTGCCAATGTTTGGGGGAAATAATAGCAAGGTTAAATGACTTTTAATGTGTTTAAGGGCTACTTGTAATTCTTCTGTGAATTAACTGTACATCTATTGCCCATTTTTCTGTAGGATTGCTGGTTTTCTCTTTTTCAATTTTTAAATGTCTTCTATGTTTTAGGAAAATCAACTCTAAGTCTATGATGTAACTTGCAAATATTTCACTCAGTTTGTCTTCTGTCTTTTACTTTATATATCATGATTTTGGCTTTTTTCCCTTGTTGCTTATTGCTTCCAGATTTTGAGTTGTAATTAGAAAAGTTTTCTCCACCCCTTGGTTATGGAGGAATTCACACTTCTTTTCTTCTATGTATGCATGGTTTTACTTCAGTTCATTTGAGTTGCTCAGTCATGTCTGACTCTTTGCAACCCCATGGACTGCAGCACGCCAGGTTTCCCTGTCCATTATCAACTCCTGGAGCTTACTCAGACTCATGTCCATTGAGTTGGTGATGCCATCCAACCATCTCATCCTCTGTTGTCTCCTTTTCCTCCTGACTTCAATCTTTCCCAGCATCAGGATCTTTTCCAATGAGTCAGTTCTTCGCATCAGATGGACAAAGTATTGGAGTTTCAGGTTCAGCATCAGTCCTTCCAATGAATATTCAGAACTGATTGCCTTTACTATTGACTGGTTGAATCTCCTTGTAGTCCAAGGGACTCTCAAGAGTCTTATCCAACACCACAGTTCAAATGCGTCAATTCTTTGCTGCTCAGCTTTCTTTATAGTCCAATTCTCACATCCATACATAACTACTGGAAAAATCATAGCTTTGACTAGATGGACCTTTGCTGGCAAAGTAATGTCTCTGCTTCTTAATATGCTGTCTAGGTTGGTCATAGCTTTTCTTCCAAGGAGTAAGCATCTTTTAATTTCATGGCTGCAGTCACCATCTGCAGTGATTTTGGAGCCCCTAAAAATAAAGTCTGCCACTGTTCCCTTTGGTTCCCCATCTAATTGCCATGAAGTGGTGGGACTGGATGCCATGATCTTAGTTTTCTGAATGCTGAATTTTAAGCCAACTTGTTCACTCTCCTCTTTCACTTTCATCAAGAGGCTCTTTAGTTCTTCGCTTTCTGCCATAAGGGTGGTGTCATTTGCATATCTGAGGTTATTGATATTTCTTCCAGCAAACTTGATTCCAGCTTGTGCTTCATCCAGCCTGGCGTTTCACATGATGTACTCTGCATGTAAGTTAAATAAGCAGGGTGATAACTAGTTCTTACTTAGCAATAAGTTATTTTTTTACTCAGCACTAAGATTAATGAGCTAATCTTTAATAATGGTTTTACTTAGCAATAAGTTTAACGGGCTAATCTCTGGAACCATTTGGAACTTCTTTTGAGAAACAATGTTAGATCAAATTTTGCCTTCATTTGTGTAAACAGAAATAATTAATGTGTGTGTGTGTGTGCTGTGTGTGTGCTCAGTTGTTCAGTCATGTCCGACTCTTTGTGGCCCCATGGGTTGTAGCTCAACAGGCTCCTCTGCCCATGGAATTTTCCCGGCAAGAATACTGGAGTGGTGTGCCATTCCTTTTTCCAGGGGATCTTCCCGACCCAGGGATCAAACACACCTCTCGTGTTTCCTGCATTGGTAGGTGGGTTCTTTATCACTAGCGCCACCTGGGGGAAGCCCTGAATGTGCAAATTTCTTCCATCTGTGTGGGTGCACACATGCGTGTGTGTGTGTGTGTGTGTTCCACAGAGAACTCAGTCCTGTACATTTCCAATCAGACAAGTTAAACATGGAGCTACCAATCAGATAAGCTAAATATGGAAATTGAAAGCAAGCATTTAGAAACTTTTATAACAATTTGACATTTCCACAATATTTAAGCATATGGTTGTTTTCCTAGAAACTTGTTCTTATTGCATTTTCATAAAGTATCAGTCCTGGAGTAGGAAATGGCAACCCACTCCAGTATTCTTGCCTGGAAAATTCCATGGACAGAGGAGACTGGCAGGCTACAGTCCATAGGGGGTCGCAAAGAGTTGGACATCACTGAACATACACACACTCCAGAGAAAAAGAACCACCCAGATGGGTATATATGTAAACTGAGATTTGGCTCACTTGTTTATGGAGGGTTGGCCAGTCCAAAATATAGACCTATAGGCTGAGACTCAGAGAAGAATTGCAGTTCAAGTCCAAAGGCAGAATTCCTTTTGCCTTTTTACCTATGCCTATCCAAATGGAGAAAGTTAAAATGAAAAACCAATTGTTAAAGATATTTTGATTCACTTTCTATTTCTGGTTCCACATGTAAGGAGCCACTCCATCCCAACAAAAAGTGAAAAGCTGAACAGACTGAAAAATCAACAGTTTTGGATCTGTAAGAGAGGGGAGAACATGGGCAACCACTGCCCTCAAGATTACAGAGTCAGACAGGTGAATAGGGGAATTTTTGGCTTACCAGAGCAGAGACTCACAAGCAAGAACCTCCTTGGGAACAAGTGCTAGGGTAGGAAAACCTGCATTTTAATTAATTAATTTCTGGAGATTCAGTGTGGACAAGTCTGAGAGTGAAAAATTCAGGCAGGACCCAGTCACTGGTGGGGCAGGGTGGGGCGGGGTGGGAGGACCATAATACTGTGAGATTTATCTACAGGATCTTAACTAGGTTCTTATCCTAAATATGGGATAAACAACCATCCCCACCCCTGCTTCTGGAGCCTAAACCTACCTGGGGGAAGGGAAATATTCATCCCAAGACCACCCTACAGCCATTGTATCCCACCTAAGAGGAAGAAAGAGACTGAGAAACCGTAACTACACCGCATGGTATTCACCCAAAGGAATGGAAAACTTATAACCCCACAAAAACCTGCACACAGATGTTTATAGCAGTTTTGCTCATAATTGCAAGAACTTGGATGCAACCAAGATGTCCTTCAGTAGGCAAATGGACAAATAAACTATGGTACATCCAGACAATGGAATCTATTTAGCCTTAAATGAGCCACCAAGTCATGAAAAGACATGGAGGAACCTTAAATACATATTACTAGTGTCAACTTTAAAAATATTCACAACCTAAAAGTTGAGAGTTATGTTTTATTCAATGGGAAAGTTTGGACTTCAAGCCCAGGAGACAGCATCTCAGGTAACCCTGAGGGAACTGCTCTGAGGAGGAGGTACAGGGAGGAGCCAGGTTATATAGAACTGTTAATTAAAGAAAACCAGACCTCCCCGGTTGAGGAATTTAGTGGTTTTCTATGTATGGGAAGATGTAGGAGTGTGGGCTTGCTGAAATCATTCCTTTCATATGCACTTCAGCTATCCAGGGCCAGTAGCCTGTGTTTTTCACATCCTGAGCTCCCTTGGGGCTCACCATAGGGAGTAGCTGTGGGCTGATGGCTACTAGATCACAAGTATTCTTCTCTTTCCTGAGTGCCCTTAGGGTTCAGCAGTACACATTGGAGGGCCACAATGGCTGATGACTGTGACATTCTTGTTTACTGATATGGCAGGAAATATTCCATTTCTCATTAAGTAAAAGCAGTCAATGTGAAAAACATTTATACTGTATAATTCCAACTATGTGACATTCTGGAAAAAAGCAAAACTGTGGAGACATTGAAAAGATTAGCAGTTGTAAGGGATTGGGGGCGGGTGGGAGGAGAGATGAATAGGCAGAACACAGAGGATTTTAAAGCCATGAAAAAATATTCTGTATAATACTATAATGGATATATATTATTATACATTTATCCAAACCCATAGAATGCACAACACCAAGAATGAAGTCTAATGTAAAGTATGGACTTGAAGGGATAATTATATGTCAGTGTAGGTTCACTAATTGTAAGAAATATACCACTCTGTTGGGAGGTGTTCATAATGGAGGAGACAGTACATGTGTGGAAGCAAAGGGTCTGTAGAAATCTCTACCTTCTTTATAATTTTGCTGTGAATTTAAAACTACTCTAAAAAATTTGTCTTTTAAAAATGTTTTGATTCATGTGAGATAGACTTATTGAAATTCCTAGTTTGAATCAGAAATGTATCAGCCATATAATTTTGTGAATAGATGTGGCTAAGGGAAAGTCCATTTTCCTTCTATGACTTAACAAAGATCCTCCACAAATATTTGTATTTCTAGAGGTACGTTAGTATCCAATTCAGTATGAGGGCAATAAATTTAATAAGAAATTGCAAGGCTAGTCCTCCCTTCTGTCTGCCACTATGGCATTGCTGTTTACAGTAGCAGTCTGATCTGACTGCTCAGTGTGCGTGCCTTCAGTTCAGTTCAGTCGCTCAGTCGTGTCTGACTCTTTGCGACCCCATGAATCGCAGCACGCCAGGCCTCCCTGTCCATCACCAACTCCCAGAGTTCACCCAGACTTGCACTTGTCTTATGAGATTCCAATTTTTTCTTACATTTTTCTTTTTTTGGCTGTACCACACAGCTTGTGGGATCTTGGTTCCCTGACCAGGGATTGAACCCAGGCCCCAGCAGCAATAGCACCAAGTCCTAACCATTAGACTACCAGGGAACTCCCAGGATTGAAGACTTTTGAGACTAAAACTATGCTTTATAGGAATTACCCTCACTCTTTTAAATCCATATATCTTAAAAGAAAACTCATTTGTTAAACAATAAACAGAAAGGGATGCTGATGCTAAGTCACTTCAGTCGTGTCCGACTCTGTGCAACACCATAGACGTCAGCCCACCAGGTGCCCCCACTCCTGGGATTCTCCAGGCAAGAACGCTGGAGTGGGTACAGAAAGGGATAGTTTCAGTTAAAGAAAAACAAGTCTCTTCACAGCAATTGAGAGTAAGCCATAGTCTGATGAATGATACCAACCTTATCAAAACTGACTTTGTGATGTAGAACAGTATCTGATTTTCTGCAGCTATAAGACATGTACCTAAATCAAAAGCTATTTGTTAACTAATAACTGCCAGTTATTTCTCTAGCAAAAATAATGAGTATATCTGGGATCAAGAAAGAATTGCAATTCAAAGTCTGCAACCATGGTAAGCTAAGTGCAAGCTCCCAGCAGAAGTGAAGAGAAAAACTCTTTATAAAGGAAATAGAAAAGTTGGGGAGGCTTTTTTCTCTTTTGAAAAAAGAGTCACTAGCTGTTCATTGGCTGAGCTGTAACAGTCTCTCATTGGCTGAACTCTTGCCAGGAAAGAAGAGGAAATTTTTGTTCTTCCTGTTGGGCTCTGCTACCATTGTAGGGCATGGGCACTCCCTCTCTGACCTTTTGACTTTATTTTAATTGAGGTTTCTGTTTCTTAATTTTTTATAAAAAGAAGGGACATTTCCCCCTTAATTTTCTGAGATTTATTTTTACTAGTAACAGTTAAAAGAAAGGTCACCATTCTAAAGAACTAAATATTATTATTAGGGGTTAGCGCCCACAGAAAAGAGTGGGACTTGAGAGTCTTAAAACTTAACAGTAAAGGAAAGGAAAAGGATAAAAGAGACTTAAGGGAATGTAGTATGAGGCATGTAATCTTTTCTTTCTATGTGTTCATAAACACGTTTCTTCTGATTCTCCTTTTTATAGATAATACCTCAATGAAAATGCTTATGTATTTGCATTTATGAGAAATGTTTTCCAGTGGAATAAATTGATAGGAGTGTAAGTGATAGGTCAAGTTATTTTGTATTTAGAATTTTGTATCTACTGCTAAATAGCTTTCCACTAAAATTGTACCAATCTGACCCTTATAGTGTGAGTTTCCTCACATATTTCCTGTACTGGGTGTTTCTGATATTTTCAAATTTAGAAAATCTGGGCAAAAGTGAAGTAATACTGTTGTTGTTATTTCTACTTCTCTGATCTTTGGTTATTTGGCTTCAGGAATGTCTGGTCCAAAAACGAATATCACTCAGTGCTTTATTGCTGTCTCTTGGTTTTACTTAATTTTGCATATTGATTTTATTTTTTCCTATTGCAAAAGAGCTTTTTGCAAGCAACCTTAGAACACGAGCAGTAGCACCTCCAGATGATACTGACACAGTGTAGTGTCTCAACTAGAAACACAATTTGAAAGTAATGTATTCATAGAACAGTGATTGTTTTCTCTTTGGACATGTGTTCTCAATAAAAATTTACTGTGTTCAGGAGGATTTAATAATAAGATTAGGTTAGTTGTAGTCACAATTTCCCACTGAACCATAACTAATTAAAACCCTTCTCACTCTGCTTGGCAGAACTAAGAGACAGGGAGATGCTTTCATATACACTATATTCTGAATTCAGTTTAGAGGCACTTTGAAAGAATGAGGTTTTCCACGTCTGGATCATGGACCTGTCCATGATATAATGCTGACATGCGAAGTAGGCAAGATGCCAAAAATTTACTTACATTGGTTTATTGTCCTTGTCGGTTTTGTGCCATGAGAAAGGGCAGGCATTCCCATACCTAAGAATTTCTCAAGCCCACAAATTGAAATTACACATGTCCACGCAATGTCAAATTTTTATTCTTTTGTCTTCTTTCTTGGTTCCACCTGTGCTCCTGCCCAGTACCTCACTCTGGATAGTCTTTACAGTGTGGCCAGTCCCCAGACTGCATTAGGTCCATCATTCAGACCCTTCCCCTATCCCATTATTACAATATGAATTATAATTTAGGGGCCTAGACAACATTATATTCCTGTGCTGAGAGGTTTTAAATAAATATACACCATATTATGCTTCTGTGGTTAACACTAGTAATTGCTAGTTGAGAATGTCTCAATTTTATTTTGCAGATATTACTTGGGGTTTGGCTGATTTATCTGATTTTCCCCTGACCTTACATTTTGCAGAGGATTGTTCATCTTGGATTGGTTTTTGCCTTATGTGTAGTTACTTGAAAATTTTATCAACTGTTTTATAAAAATTTAGATTCTTTTTAAAAATTTCTTGATTTTTCCATCTTTCCCTTACTTATTCTATGAAAATATTTTTTCATATTCTGGGATGGCTGGGTGAGGAGCTGTGCAAATTCTCTTCCCAAAACACTGTGACCAAACAATAAACAAACAAAAAACTGTTTAAATTGATCAAAGAGCATACAACAAATTGAGAAGCTTTTTTTTTTTTTTTTAATACTCTGAATGTTGGTAAAATTAGTGGAAGTGGATTTGGGTTTGGTTCCGGAACACTGCAATAAAGTGAATGTTGTGATAAAGCTAGTCACAAGAATTTTTTGGTTTTCCAATGTGTATGAAAGTTGTGTGTGCTCAGTCACTCAGTCACGTCCAACTCTTACCAGCCCCATGAACTGTAGCCCTCCTGATTCTTCTGTCCATGGCAAGAATACTGGAGCGGGTTACAATTTCTCCTTCAGGGGATCTTCCCGACTCAGGGATCGAACCCACATATTTTGCATCACCTGTATTGGCAGAGGGATTCTTTACCACTAGTGCCACCTGGGAAGCTCCATATAAAAGTTATGTTTATACTTTGCTGTGGTCTATTAATTGTGAAATAGCATTTTGTCTTAGAAAATAATGTACATACCTTAAATAAAAATACTTTATTGCTAAAAAATGCTAACCATAATCTGAACCTTCAGTGAGTTACATCTTTTGCTGGTAGAGGGTCTTGCCTTGCTCAGTGTTGATGGTTACTGGGTGATCAGAGTGGAGGTTGCTGGAGGTTGGGGTAGCCATGGCAAATAAAAAAAATAAGATGAAGTTCATTCCATTAGACTCTTTCTTTCACAAACTATTTCTCTATAGCCTGCTCTGCTGTTAGATAGCCTTTTACTCACAGTAGAACTTCTTTTGAAATTGGAGGAGTCAATCCTCTCAAACTCTGCCTTATTAACTAAGTTTAAGTACTCTTCTAAATCCTTTGTTGTCATTTTAACAATCTTCACAGCTTGACCAGAAGTAGATCCCATCTCAAGGAGCCATTTTCTTTACTCATCCAAAAGAAATAACTCTTAATCTGTTAAAGATTTATCATAAGGTTACAGCAATTCAGTCACATCTTCAGGCTCCACTTCTAATTCTAGTTCTTTTGCTATTTTCACCACATCCGCAGTTACTTCCTCTACTAAAACCTTGAATTCATCCAAGTCCACAGGGGTTGGAATCAACTTCTTCCAAACTCCTGTTAATGTTGTATTTTGATTTTCCCTCATAAGTCAGGAATGTCTTTAATGGCATCTAGAATGGTGAATCCTTTCCAGAAGGTTTTTGATTGAATTGGCCCAGATCCATTAGAGGAATCACTCTCTAAGGCAGCTATATAACCTTACGAAATGTCTCTCTGAATCATAAAAGTTGAAAGTCAAAATTACTCCTTGGTTCACAAGTTATAGAATGGATGTTGTATTAGCAGGCATGAAAACCACATTCATCTAACTGTATGCCTCCATCGGAGATCTTGGGTGACAGGTGCACTTCCAGTGAGCAATAACATTTTGAAAGGAATCTTTTTGGGAGCAATAGACATCACTTGTTGGCTGAAAATATTCAGTAAACCATGTGGTAAACAGATGTGCTGTCTTCCAGGCTTGGTTGCTCCATTTAGAGAACAAGGCAGAGTAGATTTAGCATTCAGAAAGGGCCTGCTGTTCCTGCTAAGTTGTGTCAGTCGTGTCTGACTCTGTGCAACCCCATAGACGGCAGGCCACCAGACTCCCCAATCCCTGGGATTCTCCAGGCAAGAACACTGGAGTGGGATGCCATTTCCTTCTCCAATGCATGAAAGTGGAAAGTGAAAATTGAAAGTGAAGTCGCTCAGTCGTGTCTGACTCTTAGCAACCTCATGGACTGGAGCTTATCAGGCTCCTCCGTCCATGGGATTCTCCAGGCAAGAGTACTGGAGTGGGGTGCCATTGTCTTCTCTGCAGAAAGGGCCTAGGATTTCTGAAATGGTAAATGTTCTTTGGATTCAGCTTCAAGTCACCAGCAGGATTAATACCACAAGAGCCAGCCTATCCCTTGAAGCTTTGAAGCCAGACATTGACTTCTCCTCTTTATCTGTTTAAGTTCTAGGGGGCATCTTCTTCCAATATAAGGAAGCTACATCAAAAATTTTTTGTTTAGTGTGACCACCTTCATTTATTATTTTAGCGAGATCTTCTGGATACATTGCTGCAGCTTCTACATTAGCGTTTGCTGCTTCACTTTGCACTTTTGGGTTATAGAAATGACTACTTTCCTTAAACCTCATGAACCAACCTATGTCAGCTTCAGACTTTTGTTCTGCAGCTTCCTCACCTTTCTCAGCTTTTGTGGAATTGAAGAGAGTCAGTGGCACCCCACTCCAGTACTCTTGCCTGGAAAATCCCATGGACGGAGGAGCCTGGTAGGCTCCAGTCCATGGGGTCGCTGAGGGTTGGACACGACTGAGCGATTTCACTTTCACTTTTCACTGTCATGCATTGGAGAAGGAAATGGCAACCCACTCCAGTGTTCTTGCCTGGAGAATCCCATGGACGGAGGAGCCTGGTGGGCTGCCGTCTATGGGGCTGCACAGAGTCGGACACGACTGAAGTGACTTAACAGTAGCAAGGGGCTTCCGTTATAGCTCAGTTGGTAGAGAATCTGCCTGCAATGCAGGAGACTCTGGTTCAATTTCTGGGTTGGGAAGATCCCCTGGAGATGGAAAAGGCTATCCACTCCAGTATTCTGGCCTGGAGAATTCCATGGACTGTATAGTCCATGGGGTCACAAAGAGCGGACACGACTGAGTGACTTTCACTTTCACAGGGCATGGGTCTGATTTAGACTTTGGCTTAAGAGAATGTTGTGGCTGGTTTGTTCTTCTGTCCAGGCCACTAAAGCCTTCTCCAAATCAGCAATAAGGCATTTTTATCATGCATGAGTTCACTGGAGCAGCACCTTTAATTTCCTTTAAGAACTTTTCTTTTGCATTCACAATGGCTGAATGTTTGACTCAGGAGGCCTAGTTTTCAGCCTGTCTCAGCCTTTTCTTTCTCACTAAACATAATCATTTCTAGCTTTTGATTTAAAGTGAGATACTTGCAAATGTTCCTCTCACTTGAACACTTAAAGGCCAGTGTAGGGTTATTAACTGGCCTAATTTCAATATTGTGTCTCAAGGCATAGGGAGGCCCCAGGAGAGGGAGAGACATGGGGCATGGCTGGTCAGTGGAGCAGTTGGAACACATAGTTTGTGGCACCCCAAAACAATTACAATAGTAACATCAAAGATCATTGATTACAGATCACCATAACAAATAAAATGCTGATGAAAAGGTTGGAAATATGGTGAGAATTAGTGAAATGTGACACAGAGACACAAAATGAGCAGATGCCGTGGGGAAAATTGTGCCAATAGACTTGTTCCACCCAGAGTTGCCACAAACCTGTGGCACAAATTTGTAAAAACAAAACAAAAAACAACTCATAATCTGTGGAGTGCAATAAAACAAAGCACGAATATAATGAAGTATGCCCATATCAGAACTGGTAAACATGTAGCTTAATAAAAAAGACTATATAGTTATAATTCCCTTCTTTAACATATGTAAAAGCTATCATCAGATTATATAAAACAATATTATAACACTGTATTATTAGATATTAAAAGGAGGTAATGGTTATCAATTATGGCTCAGGGACCAACTACAGCAGCAGGAAATGTAGCTCCAGCTGCAAAGACCCTGTGATGGACTGCTGTTAACAGAAAATATGAGAAGACCCATAGGGCTATATTGGAAGTGTTCAATGAAATTTTATGTACTCTTTCCAATATTCTAGTTCTCATCTCTTTCTGTAGCCTCTGCTGTAGACTCTGATTGACTTTGTGTAGTTGAAAGCTGACAGCACCTCACCTCTAGCTCATGATCTGAATTCCTGTCTAATACGTGGCTTGATTTCATGCTATGTGAACCCACATGCTGACTCAATGTGCTAACCAGAAGAGCAAGGAAGGTTATGCTCCATGGAAGAATTTTTGACCAATGGAAGAGAAGATTCAGTAGATAATTGTCTCTTTCTTTCTTTCCTTTCTTCCTCTTTCTCTTTCCCTCTTCTTTCTACAATTTATTTGTATTTCATCAGGTTTCTCTACATGGGATATAGTAACTAGGCACTTATGGTTGCCACCTCAGTGATGAACACACACACACACACAATATGGAATTCTCACTTCAGTTCAGTTCAGTCACTCAGTCATGTCTGACTCTTTGCGACCCCATGAATCGCAGCACGCCAAGCCTCCCTGTCCATCACCAACTCCTGGAGTTCACTCAAACTCACGTGCATCAAGTCAGTGATGCCATCCAGCCATCTCATCCTCTGTCGTCCCCTTCTCCTCCTGCCCCCAATCCCTCCCAGCATCAGAGTCTTTTCCAATGAGTCAACTCTTCGCATGAGGTGGCCAAAGTACTGGACTTTCAGCTTTAGCATCATTCCTTCCAATGAACACCCAGGACTGATCTCCTTCAGAATGGACTGGTTGGATCTCCTTGCAGTCCAAGGGACTCTCAAGAGTCTTCTCCAACACCACAGTTCAGAAGCATCAATTCTTCAGCGCTCAGCCTTCTGCACAGTCCAACTCTCATATCCATACATGACCACAAGAAAAACCATAGCCTTGACTAGACGGACCTTTGTTGGCAAAGTAATGTCTCTTCTTTTGAATATACTATCTAGGTTGGTCATAACTTTTCTTCCAAGGAGTAAGCGTCTTTTAATTTCATGGCTTCAATCACCATCTGCAGTGATTTTGGAGCCCCCAAAAATAAAGTCTGACACTGTTTCCACTATTTCCCCATCTATTTCCCATGAAGTGATGGGACGGATGCCATGATCTTCGGAATACTACTGGACCATAAAAAAGAATGGAATATTGTCATTTGTAGCAACATGAATAGACCTAGAGACTGTCATGCTAAGTGAAGCAAGTTAGAGAAAGGCAAATATCACACAATACCACTTATGTGTGGAATCTAAAATATGACACAAATGAATTTATTTATAAAACAGACTCACAGACATAGGAAACAAACCAGTTACCAAAGGGATGGGGAGCATAAATTAGAAATTTGGGATTAGCAGACACAAACTACTATATATAAAGTAGATAAACAGCAAGACTCTACTGTATAGTACAGGGAACAATACTCAATATCCTGTAATAAATCATAATGGGAAAGAATTTTATATATATACACACACATATACATATATCTGGAAAGCTTTGCTGTACACCAGAAAGTATTAATAAGATAACATTGTAAATCAACTATACTTCGATTAAAAAAATAAATAATGCAACCCTGCCTTGGTTTTCCTGTTTCCCTTTTTGCATTTTATCTGTCACTCACTTCTGCCCCTTTGGATTGCACTCCCAATTTACCTATAAACCCTTCAAGCTTTGCCTTCAGGAAGCCTAGGCCGAACAATTCACTTGTTTCATTTAAGCATATTCTAAAATAATTTTCTAATAGGAGAGGCATGAGAGACATAATTCCTTGCATGTATGAAAATGTTTCTATTTTACCCCACACTTGATTTTGTTTGGCTGGATGTAAAATCATGGATTAAAAGTAATTTCCCCTCAGGACTTTGAGGGAACTGCTATGTAGTTTTAATTTCCAGTACTGTTCAGCAATCTAAACCTGAAGCCAGTCTGATTTACATCATTTGGAGGGCATCTATTTCCCCTACTCACCCTCTCCTCTAAAATTTGGTAAGATTTTTTAATCTGCAAACGTGGTCCTTCAAATACAAATTGGCACTTACCAAGAGCATCGCCAACGACTGGACAACAAAGGCATTTGTCATCTCTCTCTATGGAGACTGAACCCCATGCTGCTATAGCTGTTGACCTTCAACAGCCCCTGAGGGAGTTCAGGGTAGAGTGAGAGAGGCACTCTGTGCTCCAGGCAATCTAGTGGAATCTAGGATGTTTTTAAGAACAGATTTTATGATCTCAATCCTTGCATCTCCTCATATCTAGAGAAGCACTAAATCCCTTTATGGTGACATCAGATCCTCATGACTAACAAAAAACCTTTTGTAAAAGGAGTGCTTAATGGTATTTGAACTCCCTTCACTGAAACCTTATATATTGATCTTCCCCCACTGCTGCTTTGGAGCAGTCTCCCAGAGCTATCTAAGATGCTGCCTCCTGGGCTGCAGTCCTCATTTTGCCCTAAATAAAACTTAACTTGAAACTCTCAAATTGTGCATCTTTTATACGGACAGTCTTTAACATCCAGGAAAAGTTCTCATTTTTATTCTTCAATGATTTCTTACCTTTGATTTCCTATCTCTCTCTCTCTTTTTTTTTTTTTTTTGGCCACACCAGAAGGCATGCAGGATCATAGTTCCCCAGCCAGGGATGGAACCCATGACCTTATAGTAAAAGTCTTAACCACTGAAATGCCAGGGAAGTCCCTGGTTTTCTCTTTTAAGAGGTTTATTTATTTATTTATTTATTTATTTAAATTAGAAGTTGTACCTCCTAGATTAATCTCATTTCTATTAACTTCCATATTTTATGATTTCTTATTTTTGTTCTACCCTTGAGAGATTCACATGAATTTATCTTCTACTCTTCCATTGAAATCAAAGATTTGGCAAATATTTTCAGTTTCCAAGACTTCATTATTGGCTTCTGATTGTTCCTTAAAACAAACAAACAAACAAATAAAAACAACCTCTTCTCATTTTATCTTGATCATCCTCTTTTATTTTTCAAGCTTACTTCAAATGTCTGGTTATCTTTGTTATCTGTTTACATTTAAGAGTAAAGCCATAAAGGCTTGGAGCTTTGGGTACATGCACTGTTCTTATTTATTTACTCTTTACCTTGATGGGGCCAAATGCAGTCATCTTTCCACTATGGTCAGCACATGTTAATGGCTATCCTTGATCCTGGCTCAGTTGCATGGGCCTCAACAATGGACTGGAATGGGTGAATTTAACTCAGATGACCATTATATCTACTACTGCGGGCAGGAATCCCTCAGAAGAAATGGAGTAGCCATCAGGGTCAACAAAAGAGTCCAAAATGCAGTACTTGGATGCACTCTCAAAAACAATAGAATGATCTCTGTTCATCTCCAAGGCAAACCATTCAATATCATGGTAATCCAAGTCTATGCCCCAACCAGTAACGCTGAAGAAGCTGAAGTTGAACGGTTCTATAAAGACCTACAAGACCTTTTAGAACTAACACCTAAAAAAGATGTCCTTTTCATTATAGGGGACTGGAATGCAAAAGTAGGAAGTCAAGAAACACCTGGAGTAACAGGCAAATTTGGCCTTGGAATGTGGAATGAAGCAGGGCAAAGACTAATAGAGTTTTGCCGAGAAAATGCACTGGTCATAGCAAACACCCTCTTCCAACAACACAAGAGAAGACTCTACACATGGACATCACCAGATGGTCAACACCGAAATCAGATTGATTATATTCTTTGCAGCCAAGATGGAGAAGCTCTATACAGTCAACAAAAACAAGACCAGGAGCTGACTGTGGCTCACATCATGAACTCCTTATTACCAAATTCAGACTTAAATTGAAGAAAGTAGGGAAAACCGCTAGACCAGTCAGGTATGACCTAAATCAAATCCCTTATGATTATACAGTTAATGTGAGAAATAGATTTAAGGGCCTAGATCTGATAGATAGAGTGCCTGATGACCTGTGGAATGAGGTTTGTGACATTGTACAGGAGACAGGGATCAAGACCATCCCCATGGAAAAGAAATGCAAAAAAGCAAAATGGCTGTCGGGGGAGGCCTTACAAATAACTGTGAAAAGAAGAGAAGCGAAAAGCAAAGGAGAAAAGGAAAGATATAAGCATCTGAATGCAGAGTTCCTAAGAATAGCAAGAAGAGATAAGAAAGCCTTCCTCAGCCATCAGTGCAAAGAAATAGAGGAAAAGAACAGAATGGGAAAGACTAGATATCTCTTCAAGAAAATTAGAGATACCAAGGGAACATTTCATGCAAAGATGGACTCGATAAAAGACAGAAATGGTATGGACCTAACAGAAGCAGGAGATATTAAGAAGAGGTGGCAAGAATACATGGAAGAACTGTACAAAAACGATCTTCATGACCCAGATAGTCATGATGGTGTGATCACTCATCTAGAACCAGACATCTTGGATTGTGAAGTTATGTGGGCCTTAGAAAGCATCACTATGAACAAAGCTAGTGGAGGTGATGGAATTCCAGTTGAGCTATTTCAAATCCTGAAAGATGATGCTGTGAAAGTGCTGCACTCAATATGCCAGCAAATTTGGAAAACTCAGCAGTGGCCACAGAACTGGAAAAGGTCCGTTTTCATTCCAATCCCAAAGAAAGACAATGCAAAAGAATGCTCAAACTACTGCACAATTGCACTCATCTCACATGCTAGTAAAGTAATGCTCAAAATTCTCCAAGCCAGGCTTCAGCAATATGTGAACTTCCTGATGTTCAAGCTGATTTTAGAAAAGGCAGAGGAACCAGAGATCAAATTGCTCTATTTCTGCTTTATTGACTATGCCAAAGCCTTTGACAGTGTGGATCACAATAAACTGTGGAAAATTCTGAGAGAGATGGGAACACCAGACCACCTGACCTTCCTCTTGAGAGATCTGTATGCAGGTCAGGAAGCAACAGTTAGAACTGGACATGGAACAACAGACTGGTTCCAAATAGAAAAAGGAGTACGTCAAGGCTGTATATTGTCACCCTGCTTATTTAACTTCTATGCAGAGTACATCATGAGAAACGCTGGACTGGAAGAAACACAAGATGCAATCAAGATTGCCGGGAGAAATATCAATAACCTCAGATATGCAGATGACACCACCCTTATGGCAGAAAGTGAAGAGGAACTAAAAGCCCCTTGATGAAAGTGAAAGAGGAGAGTGAAAAAGTTGGCTTAAAATTCAACATTCAGAAAACTAAGATCATGGCATCCAGTCCCACCACTTCGTGGCAATTAGATGGGGAACCAAAGGGAACAGTGGCAGACTTTATTTTTAGGGGCTCCAAAATCACTGCAGATGGTGACTGCAGCCATGAAATGAAAAGACGCTTACTCCTTGGAAGAAAAGTTATGACCAACCTAGATAGCATATTCAGAAGCAGAGACATTACTTTGCTGACTAAGGTCTATCTAGTCAAGGCTATGGTTTTTCCTGTGGTCATGTATGGATGTGAGAGTTGGACTGTGAAGAAAGCTGAGCGCCAAAGAATTGGTGCTTTTGAACTGTGGTGTTGGAGAAGACTCTTGAGAGTCCCTTGGACTGCAAGGAGATCCAACCAGTCCATTCTGAAGGAGATCAGCCCTGGGATTTCTTTGGAAGGAATGATGCTAAAGCTGAAACTCCAGTACTTTGGCCACCTCATGCGAAGAGTTGACTCATTGGAAAAGACTCTGATGCTGGGAGGGATTGAGGGCAGGAGGAGAAGGGGATGAAAGAGGATGAGATGGCTGGATGGCATCACTGACTCGAAGAACGTGAATCTGAGTGAACTCCGGGAGTTGGTGATGGACAGGGAGGCCTGGAGTGCTGTGATTCATGGGGTTGCAAAGAGTCGGACACGACTGAGTGATTGAACTGAACTGAACTGAACAACTTCCCTTGAGGCCCTTAAATAGAACTAGAGACAAAGAATTGGATCAAAGAGTGACTTTAAGTAAGATAGATGTATCATCAGTCCAGCAGATGACCAGGGCTCAGATATTTGGGGGGATCCTTTGTAACTCCCTCTACTCTCCCTACTCTTATCCATTGAAGAAGAATATTTATCTTGGTCTTGCTCTCTCAAAGCCATTCCATCAATAGAGTGGCTTATCAGTCTTTGGCTTATTTCTCCCATACTTAGTTTCAGGGATAAGGAATCTATCATTAGTTTAATGCACATAATCACAGACAGAAGTTTAGGAAATATTCTCTACCTTAAGTAACTCAGAGTTCCATCTGGGAAGGGCCCTCTTAAGTATTCCACTCATCACATGAACAATGCTCAATAAATGCTTGTTTCATCTCCAGACTACTGGACTTCCCTGGTGGCTCAGCGGTAAAGTGTCTGCCTACAATGCAGGAGGCCCGGGTTTGATCCCTGGGTCAGAAAGATCACCTGCAGAAGGAAATGGCAACCCACTCCAGTACTCTTGCCTGGAGAAATCCATGGATGGAGGAGCCTGGTGGGCTACAGTCCATGGGGCCACAAAAAGTCGGACATGACTGAGCAGCTTCACTTTCACTTTAATGGCCAAGATTCATTCCAGAGACTGGAGTTGTCCTTAATTATGCAAATAATATTAGATAAATAGTAGAGAGATCATATCTATAGAGATTGAGAAATGGCTAGAGCCTCTTGCTGAATGGAAGAAAGAAAAGATGATTACTAGAAATGCTGCATACTTCTCATCTCTCTGACCTTTTCTGAAATGATGGAGCATGTAACTGCACAAAATATTTATATAGCATTATTTATAAAAGTGGAAAATTCAGGAATAACAGGAATGTCTAAAGCTAGGGGAATCATTAGCAGACAACTATCATGAAGTCTTTAAAATGATGACTCTGCAAAAAACTGCATGCCTATCTAAAGACAGTAAAGAAATATGAAGAAATAAAAATAGTTTCTGAGATGGGACACTTGAGCTTAAGAGTGAAATTTAAATTAGTTTCTTTTTTATGACATTCTAAGCTGTTTCTGTTATAAATACTGAAGATTTAGCCTTTATCTCTCTCCCACACTTGCACAAATCTTTTGAAAGATAGACAGCCAGAAAATCTTAACTCCAAAACAGCAGAACAGAAAGCACAAGCAGGTTGTTTGGGCTTGTTTGAGGTTTGTCTGCATCCTCTGAACTGTGGGTAGAATGGTGTTTTTTTCTGACTTCTTTCTTTCTTTCCTCAGCTTCACTCTTAGCATAAAGTAAAATTATTATTTAATGGTTCCACCACATAAAGAGAAATACTATCACTGTTTATACCCAGAAGTCTGCTAGCTTGGTCAGTTGACAGGAGAAATTCCTCAGGTGACTTGGAATGGACACTGGATCCTTGGTTTTCCCCCTTCTCTCTCTCTCTCCCCCAGGCACCACCCCTCTCTTCTTTCAGCTACAGAGATGTTCTGGCCATTCTTGGCCCTTTACTCTTCCATGTTTTGCCCAAGGTCCCAATCCCCAGAACTGAGAGAACAAGACATCCACAGCAATGCAAACGCAAAAAGGGAGTTTATTGCTAGCTCGAGCCAGGACCCTGTCTGTATCCAACACAGTGGAATAAAGCCAGGGCCCCGAGCCCTATATTACAGTAGTATTTATAAGTTTAGGACAAAGACAGGGAATTGGCAAGGTTGGATTGGTTACAAGGGTTTCTTTGCATCTATCAATTGGCTAGATTTTCGCGCGCGCGGGCTTTCTTAGGAGATATCTATCTTTGTCCCGATTGGCACAGCGGGCTTTCTCAGGACGTATCTATCTTTGTCCCGATTGGCACAGCGGGCTACTTAGGACGTATCTATCTTTGTCCCGATTGGCACAGCGGGCTACTGGGAGCCTGCTGACAGGCTGAGTCCTCCCGTCAGGGGTAATAACTTTTGATCCCGCCCAGGCAGTGACTCGGCTGTTTCTGGGATGCTTGCTCCAGCCTATTTTAGTCATGGCCTCTATCAGGCCTCAACATTCCATACACATTTTAGAAGCATTTTATCATGTTCCATGCAAACTCTGTTGAGATATTTATTGGAATCACAATGAATTTGCAGATCAATTTGAGAAGAACAGATTTCTTTATAATATTCTCTAAAGGGGTTTTGAAGATTTTTCAGTATATTTACTCTTAGAGACTTTATTTTTTCTGAAAAGTATTTTAGAAAATTTATATTTTATAGTTGTTTGCTGCTGGTATATAGAAATTCAAGTGACTGGTAATCTTATATTTATAACTAGCTATAATAATTTCTAACAATTTGTATGTATATCCATTTGAGTTTGTTGTTTTCAAACAATGGTATTTTTCTCTCTTCTGTTCCAATCCTTGTACCTCAATGTCCTTTTTTCTTTGTTGTATTGGCTGGAATCTCCAATACCATATTGAATAAAATTATTGATAGTGGATTTTCTTATATATTTTTTATTGATTTCAGAGGAACATTTCCAGAGTTTCCCCATTTTGGATGAGATCTGTCTAGGTATTTTTATAAAGCATGTAGTCTTTATTAGATTGAGGATTTTCTCTTTAAAAAATTATTTATTTGGGTGCACTGGGTCTTGGTTGCAGCATGTGAGATCTGTAGTTGCAGCATGTAGGATCTAGTTCCCTGACCGGGGATCAAACCCAGGCCTCCTGCATTGGGAGTGTGGAGTTATGACCACTGGACCACCAGGGAAGTCCCAAGGATTTTCTCTCTTTTATTCTCATTTTGCTGTATTTATCATGACTGAGAATGGAGTTTATCATAAAAAGATTTTTTACGTATCAATTGACATGGTATGTTTTTTTTCATTTTAATTAGTTAATATGATTATTTATATTTGTAGATTTTCTACTATTAAACCAGGTTGGCATACATGAGTTAAATTCAACTGAGTAATGTTGTGATTGCTTCTTACACACTCTTACATTAGATTTGCTAATATTAAAAAAATTTTCATCTGTATTCATGAATGGAACAGGTTTATAATTCCCCACTCATTTTTTTTAAATTTTATTTTTACTTTATTTTACTTTACAATACTGTATTGGTTTTGCCATACATTGACATGAATCCACCACAGGTGTATACAAGCTTCCAATCCTGAATCCCCCTCCCACCTCCCACCCTATATCATCTCTCTGGATCATCCCCATGCATCAGCCCCAAGCATCCTGTATCCTGTATTGAACATAGACTGGCACTTCGTTTCTTACATGATAGTATACATGTTTCGATGCCATTCTCCCAAATCATCCCACCCTCTCCCTCTCCCTCAGAGTCCAAAAGTCCATTCTATACATCTGTGTCTCTTTTGCTGTCTCGCATACAGGGTCATCATTACCACCTTTCTAAATACCATATATATGTGTCAGTATACTGTATTGGTGTTTTTCTTTCTGGCTTACTTCATTCTGTATAATTGGCTCCAGTTTCATCCATCTCATTAGAACTGATTCAAATGTATTCTTTTTAATGGCTGAGTAATACTCCATTGTGTATATGTACCACAGCTTTCTTATCCATTCATCTGCTGATGGACATCTAGGTTGTTTCCATGTCCTGGCTATTATAAACAGTGCTGTGATGAACATTGGGGTATATGTGTCTCTTTCAATTCTGGTTTCCTTGGTGTGTATGCCCAGCAGTGGGATTGCTGGGTCATAAGGCAGCTCAATTTGCAATTTTTAAAGGAATCTCCACACTGTTTTCCATAGTGGCTGTACTAGTTTGCATTCCCACCAACAGTGTAAGAGGGTTCCCTTTTCTCCACATCCTCTCCAGCATTTATTGCTTGTAGACTTTTGGATTGCAGCCATTCTGACTGGTGTGAAATGGTACCTCATTGTGGTCTTGATTTGCATTTCTCTGATAATGAGTGATGTTGAGCATCTTTTCATGTGTTTGTTAGCCATCCGTATGTCTTCTTTGGAGAAATGCCTATTTAGTTCTTTGGCCCATTTTTTGATTGGGTCGTTTATTTTTCTGGAGTTGAGCTGCATAAGTTGCTTGTGTATTTTTGAGATTAGTTGTTTGTCAATTGCTTCATTTGCTATTGTTTTCTCCCATTCAGAAGGCTGTCTTTTCACCTTACTTATAGTTTCCTTTGTTGTGCAGAAGCTTTTAATTTTAATTAGATCCCATTTGTTTCTTTTTGCTTTTATTTCCAGTATTCTGGGAGGTGGATCATAGAGGAGCCTGCTGTGATTTATGTCGGAGAGTGTTTTGCCTATGTTCTCCTCTAGGAGTTTTATAGTTTCTGGTCTTACATTTAGATCTTTAATCCATTTTGAGTTTATTTTTGTGTGTGGTGTTAGAAAGTGATCTAGTTTCATTCTTTTACAAGTGGTTGACCAGTTTTCCCAGCACCACTTGTTAAAGAGATTGTCTTTACTCCATTGTATATTCTTGCCTCCTTTGTCAAAGGTAAGGTGTCCATAGGTGTGTGGATTTATCTCTGGGCTTTCTATTTTGTTCCATCGATCTATATTTCTGTCTTTGTGCCAGTACCATAGTGTCTTGATGACTGTGGCTTTGTAGTAGAGCCTGAAGTCAGGCAAGTTGATTCCTCCAGTTCCATTCTTCTTTCTCAAGATTGCTTTGGCTATTCAAGGTTTTTTTGTATTTCCATACAAATCTTGAAATTATTTGTTCTAGTTCTGTGAAAAATACCGCTGGTAGCTTGATAGGGATTGCATTGAATCTGTAGATTGCTTTGGGTAGTATACTCATTTTTACTATATTGATTCTTCCAATCCATGAACATGGTATATTTCTCCATCTATTAGTGTCCTCTTTGATTTCTTTCATCAGCGTTTTATAGTTTTCGATATATAGGTCTTTAGTTTCTTTAGGTAGGTATATTCCTAAGTATTTTATTCTTTTCATTGCAATGGTGAATGGAATCGTTTCCTTAATTTCTTTTTCTACTTTCTCATTATTAGTGAATAGGAATGCAAGGGATTTCTGAGTGTTGATTTTATATCCTGCAACTTTCGTATATTCATTGATTAGCTCTAGTAATTTTCTGGTGGAGTCTTTAGGATTTTCTATGTAGAGGATCATGTCATCTGCAAACAGTGAGAGTTTTACTTCTTCTTTTCCAATTTGGATTCCTTTCATTTCTTTTTCTGCTCTGATTGCTGTGGCCAAAACTTCCATAACTATGTTGAATAGTTGCGGTGAAAGTGGGCACCCTTGTCTTGTTCCTGACTTTAGGGGAAATGCTTTCAATTTTTCACCATTGAGGATACTGTTTGCTGTGGGTTTGTCATATATAGCTTTTATTATGTTGAGGTGTGTTCCTTCTATTCCTGCTTTCTGAAGAGTTTTTATCATAAATGGATGTTGAATTTTGTCAAAGGCCTTCTTTGCATCTATTGAGATAATCATATGGCTTTTATTTAAAAATATGGAACGCTTCACAAATTTGCGTGTCATCCTTGCGCAGGGGCCATGCTAATCTTCTCTGTATCATTCCAATTTTAGTATATGTGCTGCCGAAGCGAGCACTAATTCCCCACTCTTGAAGTGTCTTTTTTAATTGGTGTACCATGCCTATTCATCCATTCTCCTTTGGGTATCTGTTTACTTCCAGAATTTTGCTGCTATAAGCATTCTTGTAACCTGTATGTGTGTGTGCTGACACTCACTTGTGTCCAGCTCCCTGTGACTCTTTGAACTATAGCCTGCCAGGCTCTTCTGTCCATGGGATTCTCCAGGCAAGAGTACTGGAGTGGGTTGTTGTTTCCTTCTCCATATTCTTGTATCTGAATCCTGGCAACTACCGAGGAATATGATTGCTTTGTCTTAAGGTACAAGAACATTCCATTTGATGAACTAAAGGTAATATTTTGACATTTTCTATTGATTGCTTTTATGTTTGCCATCAGTTTTCTTAATATGCCAGAGACCGCTTGTTACTTTTTAAAAATTATTAGTCTTTACTTTTTAGAACAGTTTCAATTTACAGAAAAATTGAACAGATAATACAGAGAATTCTCATATATACTCTGCACAAAATTTCTCCTATTAACATTAGTACGGTACATGTTTATAATTAATGCATCAATATCAATATATTATTATTACCTGAAGTCCATTATTTATTCAGATTTCTTTAATTTTTTCCCTAATGACTTCCCAGTCAGATCCAGGATGTCACAATACATTTGGTTGTGTCTCCTCAGAATCCCATTGGCTATGACATTTTCTCAGACTGCCCTTGTTTTTAGTTGCCTCGATAGTTTTGAAGAGTACTGGTTAGCTATGTTGTAGGATGTCCCTGTCCTCCTCTGTCTCTGGCAATTTCTTTCCTCTGAGAATACTTTATCTGGTATTATTATAGTGATTTCTGCTTGCTTTTGATGAATATTTGTGTATCTTTTTCTGTCTTTTCACTTTCAATTTGTCTGTATTGTTATGTGAGGATACAGTGAGAAGGTAGAGTGCAAGCCGGAAAGAGGGCTCTCATTAGGAACGGAACTGACTTGCACCTTGATCTTGAACTTCCCAGCTTCTAGCACTTGGAAAAATAAGTTTTGGTTGTTTAAGCCACACAGTCTATGGTGTTTTGTTATGAAACCCTAAGTAGACTAACATAGTATGAATAGTGATTTTCTATTTAAACCTAGAAAATTTAAGTATTGTGTTATGAGATTCTGGATCTCATTTAAATCTCCTGTTTAGCTGGGTTAAGTGTGTGTGTGTGTGTGTGTGTGTGTGTGACACTGTTGTAGCAAGAATAGGGGAGTGGTACCATCCCATTACTTCCAGGTAGGGATAGAAGTGGATGTTCCCCATCCAGTCTCTATTGACACATGAGGTTGGGGGCTCCTCAATACTATAAGGTGGGAGTGGACCCCATGCAGTTTTCACTGATATTACAGTCGGGGAGGCAGCCTTACTACCTCCCAGCAAGATGAAAATCGCTGCTCCCTACTCAGTCTTCTTTGATATTACCCTGGCAGGAAGGATTGGGATACCTCACTGCAAGTGAGAGTAGAAATCTACACTCCTCACCAGCCTTTGCCGGCATGGGTGGTGGTGGGAGGTCACAGTTTCTTCTTTGGTGTTTGGCTAGGTGTAACTGTTATTGTAAAAAAGTTTTCTCTTTCTATGCTGTCCCTTTCCTGGTCCCTTGACTAGAAAGAATGGACTTTTGTTGGGATTGTCATTTTGTCTGTGTCTGCTGGCATTTCTAAATTGCTGGACTCTTCAGCTCCTAGTCTGAAATATATAAGGCAAAAAGAAAATGTACGGAACTCTTCGTGCCATTCCTTAGGTCCCAAAGTCCCTATCTGGTCTGACTTCTTCCTTCCATCTTTCAAAGTCTTATGTTTGCTTTATATATAACTTCTAGGGGTTTTAGTTGCAGTTAACAGAAAGACTAGGGGAAAGTACACCTTACTCCAAATTCCTGGAAGTGTAATTCCCATATATTGAATTTTAAATTTCAATTATTTTATGCCTTTATTTCTAGAAAGTCTATTTTTTTCTTATTCGTGTATGCTTTATAATTCTTTATAGTTTCTTATTTCCTATACATAGTTTAAAAGACTTTCTGCTATGTATATAAGTTTATAGAATATGGTATTATATAAACTCTGATAATTCTACTTTTGGAATTTCTTATGCATCTATTTCTGCTGTCATTTCTGCAGGCTCTTGTCCATGGTACCTTATTTTTGTGTGTGAAAGTAAAAGAAAGTGAAGTCGCTCAGTCGTGTCCAACTCCTTGCGATCCCATGGACTATAGCCAGCCAGGCTCCTCTGTCCATGGGATTCTCCAGGCAAGAATACTGGAGTGGGTTGCCATTTCCTTCTCAGTTAATTATTTTTCACTGTGAGTCAATTGTTTTCCTTTGAATTGTATGTTAAACTTTAGTAAGGTTTTCTACTGAAATATAACTATAACTAACATCAGTAAAGTGCACAAATCTTAAGCTCACTGAATTCTTACTCATGTGTGCATGTGTGGAACTATCACCCAGATTGAGATATAGAATATTTCTAGCATTCCCAAAGATTCCTTCCACCTCTTCCCTATCAGTACCTACACCTACAGTAACCAGTTTTCTGATCCTCATAACCATACTTTCATTTTGCCAGTTTTTGAATGTCATACACATGGGATCATATAATATGACCTTTATATATGACTGGCTTATTTCACTTCACATCATGTCTTTGAGATTCATCCCTGTTTTTTGTGTATCAGTAGTTGATTAGTTCTCCCAATTGTTTAATGTTTCCTATATTTATATACATATATATTCTTTAAATATTTTATATGATTCCTTTGTCAGATATAAGTATTGCAAATATTTGCTCCCAATGTATAACTTGTCTTTTTACTCTCTTAATGGTAACTTTTGATGAACCAAAGTTATTAATTTTAATGAAATCCAATGTGTCAATCTTTTTTTAAAAAAGAAAGCTTTTCCATCTATATTTTCCTCTAGAAATCTTACTGCTTTGTTCTAAAATCCACATTTAAGTCTGTGATTTCTCCTAAATTAATTTTTGAATGTTGTGAAGAAAAAGTCAAAGTTCATTTTTTTGGACTTGGTTTTTCAATAAACCGATTTATTTACAAGACCTTTGGTAAACTTGAGTAGAGCCTTTGTCATAAACCCCACACATAAATATATGTGTGAGTCTATTTCTGGACCTTCTATTCAATTCTTTTGGTTGATTTGTTCTGTTTTTGTTGTTGCTGTTTTTCCCAGAGGAGCAATAAAAAGCTGTATAAAGGAAGAATGAATAAAGTCTTCCCACCTCCCCCTCTGAGGTAATCACCACATCATTACTCTGGGAGGCATTTGTCTTTCTTCCATGCTCTTCCAAACATACGTGCTGATACACAGTGTGCAGTTACAAACTTTTAATCACACAAGGACACGTTTACTTGTAAAGTGAACAGAGTAGAATCTAAACGTTTATGTACCAAACAATAATAACAGTAATGGTAATGTTAGGTAGGTAGAACAGGGAAAAGGAGTCCAAAATGGCGGTGGCTACAAGACAAAGAAGGGAAAAGCCCTCGAAAATGAAACAAAAGAAGGTCCGAGGACCGGAGTGAGGACCTCAGGTAAAACAAACACTCCTGGCTGGCCCAATTTCCGTAGGACAGGCCCAGGGAGAGATAAACATATAAATAGAGGAGCCAAAGCCAGCTCTCTCTCCCGTGGGCTGGGGCACTCTTCTCCTCGTGTCTTTGGATTGACGTGTCCTCACTCCTCGAAGATGGATTTTCCTGCTATCTTCTAAATAA
This sequence comes from Oryx dammah, assembly GCF_014754425.2. Classification (NCBI taxonomy): domain Eukaryota; kingdom Metazoa; phylum Chordata; class Mammalia; order Artiodactyla; family Bovidae; genus Oryx; species Oryx dammah. Next base: position 49,833,625 of record NW_024070201.1, on the reverse strand, counting down.
AATAGAGCTGTAACACTGAGCTGTAACACTGATTTGTCTAAGAGCTATAACATGGTCCATTCGAGACCTGAGAGCTATAACATGGTCTATCCAAGACCTAAGAGCTGTGACACGCCGAGCAGGTTTTAATGTCCGTCACTCCAAATCTTTGTTGTGACGAGACAAAGAATCGAGGAACATACACTCGTGTGACAGTAATAACTAATAGCACTTACCATGCACCAGGTGCTTTTCTAAGTGTTTGACATTTGTTAATCCCCACAACAACCTTAAAGGAGAGACACAAACTTTTACTCCCACTTTACAGAAGATGAAACAGAGGCACAGGGAAGGTAGAACTTGTCCAGCGCCACACAGTCAATACATAGTGGAGCTAGAATTCGAATCCAAGTTCTCTGGTTCCGGAGTCCATGCTAATAACCAAAAATGGTTAGAACATGTTATTTTACCTCTGTGAGTTACTACCTTATTTATCCCTTGCTCACTACCATGCATTTTCCTGATATTAAGGCCAAGTTCTTTTCAGCCTCCAGTCCTTTTCAGTCCAATCGACAATTTCTTCATACTCGCTGCTCAGTTAATTGCTATACAATCTTTAACTGTCAGCCCAAATGTTCCTTCCCCGGGAAGCCTTCCCTGACATCCTACATGAGGCTGGCTTCCTCTACAAAGATTTTGCAACTTCCAGTCTTAGCTTCTCCTCTTCAGCACTCAGCGTGTACTTAGTGACTTCTGGAATAAGTTTTTTAAGCAGCTGTCTTCCTTGCCATCCCTCTTCCCCTCTATTGGAAGCCCGTCTTGTTCACCTTCAGGTGCCCAGAACAACTCCTGACCCACAGTAGGTGTGTGTGAGACTTGTCATGTAGCAGACCCACAGAGCAGACAGGTCAGGAGGCGGCACAGCCTGAAGACTCCTTTGTCTGTGGATTCGAATGTGGATGCAACGAAGGTGCTAGAATCATACAGATAGCCCCAAGTTAAAATATTGACTCAGCAGGCTGTACAAAGTTGGACTATGACTCTCACATTCTGAGATCTGCTTTCTCTCCTATGACGTTGGGTTGATAATATTAGCTTACACATACAAGAGTGCCTGACACATAGTAGGTACTCAATAGATGAGTTACTTGAGTGTTTTGGGAAGAATTAAAAGTTAATTTTTACTTTTCTGTACCTCTGTTTTCTAACCTATAACATGAAATCTATAACATGAGATCTCATCTATCTGCTGAAATTATTGTGAGAATTCAAGGAGATAATTCATGCACTGCACAGAACCCAGTGTCTGGCACAGAGCAAATGCTCAATAATGGTTAACTATGATTATTATGATGATTAAAGAAGGCTGAACTTTGGTGCTAGAGAAGAATCTTGAGAGTCCTTTGGACAGCAAGGAGATCAAACCAGTCAATCCTATAAAAAATCAACCCTGAACTATTCACTGGAAGGACTGATGCTGAAGCTGAAGCTCCAATACTTTGGTCACCTGATGCAAAGAGCCGACTCATTGGAAAAGACCATGATGCTGGGAAAGACTGAGGGTAGGAGGAGAAGAGGGTGACTGAGGATGAGATGGTTGGATGGCATCACTGACTTAACGGACATAAGTTTGAGCAGACTCTGGGAGATGGTGAAGGACAGGGAAGCCTGGTGTGCTGCAGTTCATGGGGTCACAAAGAGTCAGATACGACTGAGTGACTGAATGACAAGAAATGATTATTATTGCCATGAGTAAAGCACCTCCTGCAGTGTATATCTAGTGTGTATTCCTAGATAGATGCTGTCTAGTGTTACTGACTTGGCCTGGGCCAGGTTCTGCCCAGTTTCTCCTAGATCAATCCTGGCCCTCGGTGCTCTCCTAAGTTCCAGAGTTGGCACTTGTTTGACACCACCCCCTGGTCACCATCAGCTACTGCAGCTTCAGCCTTGGATCTTCCCCTACTCCAAGGTTATCCTTCCTGGTTCCATCCAAGCCTTAAAAACACCTCTATGCATTTCCTTGGGAGAACAGGAACACTGAAAACAGAGCAGAAGAAATAGATTTGGGAGATAATTCCAGAAGGTAAGTCCGACAAGACTTTATGACCAATTAGATGTCCAGTGGGGGAGGGAAATGTCCACCTGAAAGTGAAGTCGCTCAGTCGTGTCCGACTCTTTGTGACCCCATGGACTGTAGCCCACCAGGCTCCTCCGTCCATGGGATTCTCCAGGCAAGAATACTGGAGTGGGTTGCCATTTCCTTCTCCAGATGTCCAGATGTCCAGTGGGGGAGGGAAGTGTCCACCTACTAAGACAGTGATTCTCAGCTAGGGTGATTTCCCCCAACAGAGGACATCTGGCAATGTCTGGAGACATTTTTGGCTGTTCACTGCGTGGTAGAGGGGGTGTCACTGCCTCTAGTGAGTAGAGACCAGGGATGCTGCTAAATTCAGTGCCCAAGACAGCCCCCTGACAATAAAAGAATTATCTAAGCCTAAGTGTCAGTAGAAATACGCTAGTCTAGGCTGATTCTCAGAGTCCTACCAGGGCATTCAGGGCATCAAGAAAAGCTGAGAAAAACCTGCCATAATGAGATCTCAATACTGTGTAAAACTCAAGGCTCAGCTAAGTCTGAGGAAAACCCAACCCAGGACCTAACACAGCCTGTACGATTTTCTAAAATCACAGAAGGGGGAACATTATAATAGATCATTTATTTCTTCAGCTTACACTATTTGTGATCCCAACATATATCCTTAATGCTGGTCCTAACAGTATATACAGTTATTAATCACATCAAAGGACTTAAACACAGAATATACATCAGATTAGCTAGACATTCTCAAAGGATTATATAATCTTCTAGTTCAATTAGGAGATTTGAATTTCTATGTGGATAACAAAAGCAGTAACTAAGAACTAAGGAAAAGATTATGCTTTTCATGCTTCCTAATACTTGCCATAACAAAGGAAGTAGTCAGCCCTCCACCTGTTGTTTTTATATCTGTTCTCCACTGAAGAAAGGGTAAAACCAGGAAGCAGGTGAGGACTTCTGCTCAGCAGGAAGCAGCAGGACCAGGAGACCAGGAAAGAAAGGGGGAGAAATGCTTCAGAATGTCAGCCTCTCAAGATTTTTCCAGCCACACACATCGGTGAAAAATCCAAGCAGAGGGGCTCTTCGGTCCACTTCTCCTGACTCACAGCTGGAATCCCCTTTCACCTGACAGGAATTTCTGAGACACCCAGAAAGATCCCAGGGACATTGGCCTTTTGTTCTCTTGATTGGAAATTCAAACCCAAGAAAGTCTCAGTGTTGTGCTGTTAAGTCTGATGGGCAACTTAGTCCCTTCCACTTCTAGCTTTCAGTGTTTCAGGCTGCCAGTCCTCATCTCCAAGCCACTTAGGACCCTGGGTGCTGCTCCCTGTGAGAGAGCCCTTTTCTGATGGGTCCTGGAGCACCTCTGATATCGTGGGGGCCCCCTGCGCTTATCTCTCTTTATCCCTAAGGGTATCTCTGATTCTGACCTCTTGGAAATTCTATTATTTGCAACAAATTCTTTCTCTGCCCAATAGGACTTTGTGAAGTATTTGTTATACTCACACGTTGTTTTTCTGACTCTCGTTGAAATCTGGCTTATTTACCAGTGTCTGGTGGTAATTATTTGATCTAACCAACTGGGTAGCATCTTTTCTCTGCCACCTTATTTATCAAGTCTCCGCTAAGATCTGATGTGAATTTTAAAAGCTTGTAAAAACTCCTTGCAAAGGCTCAAAGCTCCCTGGACTCACTCCGTGAGTTTCTGTTTTCTGTTTTTAGAATGCTTCTATTTTCTAAAGAAGTTTCAGAGTATACTTCTATAGAAATATCCTAGAGTCTAATCAGAACTTAAAATTCTCCACTTGTGAAGTCTCAGGGTCCAGTAAACTGGTTTCTGACCATACCCCTTAGTCTGTCCATCTTTCATTTTCTTCCTCCTAGTACACTTTGTTGACCTAAAACAGACTGCCAGATAATTCTCTAGCAAAGGTGGGTTTATTTAGGATGAGCAAAGAAGAGCATTTTGGTGTGTGCAGCCATGGCAAGCCACATGCAAGACCTGCAGGGCCAAGGAAGAACTCTTTTATAGAGACAAAAAAGGCAGTTGGGATACCTATAGAAAACAACTAGTCCACAGCTTTTTGTTGGCTGAGTCCTTACCAGGAAAGAAGACAGGTCTTTCTCCCTCCTGTGGGCCTCTGCCACTGTCACAGTGTGTGAAAGACCCCTTTATGGCCTCCCTCTCATGCTCATTCTCAGTCATTCAGCCGTGTCCAACTTTTTGTGATCCTGTGTTCTGTAGCCTGCCAGGCTACTCTGTCCATGGGATTTTCCAGGCAGGAATAATGGAGTGGGTTGCCATTTCCTCCTCCAGGGGATCTTCCTGACCCAGGGATCAAACCCACATCTCCTGTGACTCCATACATTGGTAGATGGATTCTTAACCACTGAGCCACCTGGGAAGCCATGCTATGGCCTCCCAACTCTATTTAATTGAATTTCTGTTTGATTTTTCATAACTTCTTGAAGAACACCAGTTCCCCAATCTCCCTAGATCTCCACAGCTACTACCTCAGTTCATCCACCTGGATATTTTCCCAGATTACTATGACAGCCACACCACTCTGCCTGGACCAGCTCTTCCAACTCCCCTGACCCTTTCCTTTGCTGCACATTCCAGTTTTGTCCATGACTCCTGCCCAGCATGTCTTTCTGACCCTCTGCACAGCAGAAAGGTTGGGAGCTTGGCTGGACTAGAAACTGTCTCAGCTGCTCTCTATTCTGGGATACCAGCCCACTCTTTCTTCTGCAGATGGTCAGCGGCCCCATTGTTCTCTGCTTTGGTGGCTTTGATAGCAGAGCACCCCTTCTTCTATTTCATCATGGTCCCACTGCTCCCACCTGGAACACAGCTACTGGAGAAACAGCTAAAATTGTTGTCATTTTTAAAAAATTTCAAGGTTAATATTTAAAAATTTTTTCAAGTCAATGTGTAGAAAAAATATGGAGCTTTGTGTAAGCTTGCACTCTATAATCACATCTCATGAGCTAATATTTTAATGACACCTCCTGGGTAATAATTAGCTCAGCTCCTTACTTGTCATCTGCAAAGTACAGTCACTGTTCCAAGCTCACCAGACTCTGTTTTCTCCTCTTTTGTTCCCCAGTAACTTAGATATTAATAGTGCTCATTTGGAAAATGCTTCTTCCACCCATGCTAAAAGTTCACCCTTGTACAGAATTTCCTAAGTCTTATTAGGTGTACTTTGGTTGCAAGAGCAGACTTAAGTACAGTAACAAAAGATTGTCTAATTTTTCATTTAAATACATTGGATTCAGCCAGAAGAATCTGGCTAATTGGAGTATTTTGGTAAACAGCTTTTATTTTCTTCTTAGGAGCCTAGAATATAGATCCATACTCTGTTGGTTTCTTTTTATTTTTTTTTTAAATTTCATTTTATTTAATTTTTGGCCACACCACACAACATGTGGGATCTTAGTTCCCTGACTAAGGATTGAACCCATGTCCCCTGCATTGAAAGTGCAGAGTGTTAACCACTGGACCACCAGGGAAGTTCCCTCTTTTTATTTTAGAAGTATTTGTAAAACAAGGGGGAATGGAGAGTTAGCCAGCTGTGGCTTATCCATACATTGAGCTTTACTGACAGTTTTTTCAAAGCAAACTTTGACATTTCTCGGTGATTTTAATGTTTGAATGTTGAGAGAATTCTGTAGGCTCATTTAAATGTCAAATTTTGATAAGGTTATGCTCTGTCCCAAGAGCCCTATAATGCCTGAATCAGTGATGCTGCAGCGGGAACCATTACTCTAGGGGTCAACTAAAGGACAAGAGGGAAAATAGCTGGTATTATCTAAGCTTCAAAGAAGACTGGCTCATAGAGAACCAAAATTGCAGATTATTATAAAAACTTCCTCTCTGTACTCTGTGCTCCTACTCTCCTACTGAGCAAACAGACTGAGGCCAAGGCTCCATTTGTCATGACTTTCATAAGCTTTCATTCTAACCAGTAGGCCAAGGTGGCATTTTGCATCCCAGTGGTTAGCGTCAACTCAGAACCAGTATCTAAAGTATCTGCTGCTGCTGCTGCTAAGTCGCTTCAGTCATGTCCGACTCTGTGCGACCCCATAGACGGCAGCCCACTAGGCTCCTCTGTCTAGCTCCCAAAAGTTTGGGCATTTTCCTTCCCAATGTGTGGTTATTTTAGTAATTGGCTGCAGGACTTTCTGTGGGGAGGCTTAGAGGAGAAGTTTATAATATACATTTATGGCCATATTGCAGGGTCCTTCCTTAAAGGGACCCAGCCTTCCCTTCAGTCAAGGGCCTCTAGGCCTGTCCACAGCCTTTCTAACCCTGGAGCCTATTATGGTAATTCACCTACCTTGACTGTGAAGTAAAGAGCCACCACCTGGCCTCCGTCAATCCAGAATCCTGTTAGTTTCAGTGAAATGGGAAAGCCCGGTTCTAAGGTAGGATCTCCCACTACCACTTTGGCAATGCTTTTCACTGGTGCTTTCATTACTATGCATATCTTATACTGTGGGAAATGCAGCATCCTCTGGCCCTTCCCAGGGTATGGATAGGGTGGCTGGGGAAACTGGACATTTAGGTCCACTCCAAGATTCTTACCTCCCTGAAATTTTGGCCCTTCAACACCTTATTATCTGTAGGCCACCACTGAGTCCAAGCTTCAATAAACTAGCCAACCAAGCTGTTAAAGCTAATTGTGGGTGCTCAAGTTAAATTCTGTTGCTTGAATCCATATAAATACACCCTTATTGTTAATTTGATGCCTCTTCAAACTTACATTTCATCCTCTTCAGTCTAATGTACTTAGAATCTACTTCCACCATGATATCCAGCTTTAATGAAACAGTCTCTACACATTCTGACCTACATACAGGCTAGCCACAAAAAGAAATAAATTTTAGAACTTTCAAAATAACATAGAGTATATTAGGATTTTGAAAAAAACTAAACTGTTGGACAGGACACTTCTCTTTCGGCTCACATCTATCAATCCTTGTAGATTATCCTTCCATTTCTCACAATCAAAGATTGCATGGTTATATTGAAGAGCCTTATCCTCTTAAATATGGAAATAAGGACAATAAAGATTCTCCAGAAGAGTTAGTGCTTTGAAACAACACATAATGAATCCAAGCAGAAACAAAACATCACTGTAAGGAGTAGTATCCAGGCTGGTAAGACTTGACTTTGCTATATAACTGGTTCCTAACCTATATTAGAGAGCAGATCACTTTGAAAATCTGATAAAAGCTATGAATCCTCTCTAGAGAAAAATGTGTATAGATACAAAATACGCATTCAATATTCAGGTGCTCAAGTCCCTAGTTATCCTGTTCATGAACCCATAGTTAAGAACCCATACCTTTCTGGACTGGCTCAAGGTATTAAAAACATCTAATAGAAAGTGTCCATCAGAAGATTTTTGGGGACTTCCCTGGTAGTCCAGTGGTTAAGACTCTGGAGTCCCAACGCAGGGGGCCTGAATTCAATCCCTGGTCATGGACTAGATCTCATATGTTGCAACGTAGACCCAGAGTAGCCAAATAAATACATATATATTTTTTTTAAAAGAAGAAGATTTGTTGGTTAGACATGAGTATAGAAAAAGGAAGCTCATAAGATACACACTATCAGTGTCCTTTCAAGTATCATCAATGGGAGAGAGGACTCTGGTTAAAAAAATCTATCAAATGTTCTCGTCCTGAGAGCAGGACAGGAGAGTCATCCTAACTTAATCTGAAGCCATTAACCACTCAAATGATCAAATTCCATTTGTTCTGGTCTCATGCACACTAGACAAATTTCTGTTTATTATTTGACCCCTTGGGTAGCCTGCCTATAAGTCAAAAGTGCTTTGACCAGAGAATATGAACAGAAAGAGTTCCAGTGTGAATTAACAAATTGGTATTCCGTTGTTTCCTTTAATAGGCATTCTCTGTGAGTTTGGTTAATTAAAGTCCACATATAAAAGATAATTCTAGGTTTCTGAACTTGCATAGCAGAGGGAAATACCTCTATGAAAGATTACTCCTGATTTCTAAGTCTGCAAGGCAGAGAGAATGTAATAGATTTGTCAAGTTTCTAATTTAAATCTCTCAAAGGTGTTGTCTTAGGACAAAGAATCTGCCAGAGTCACTGAGTTTATTAATTTTATCCTGGGCCTAAATAAGAAGAGTAAGATGTAGAATTTTGAGACTATTCTACAGAACAAAGGGATTTGGGCTATTTATATTACCTTCAGGAATTATAGGCACCAGTTACAGTCATGCAGTTTCCCATGACAACCAATTATTATGCAGTACTTTGAGATTCAAAGTTTCCTACCAGAGGAAATAATAAATTTTTGAAGATCCATGTTTTAAGGAGACTTTTCAGATAACCTTACAAAGTTGCTCTTTAAAAAGGCTATAAAATATTGAACAGGATGGATACAAATAAAAATCCTCTCATGAAAGATATAGTCTTGTAACTATTCTCAGCCTTCATCGTCTTTCTCTAACAAGGTCTTGAGAATGGCTTCATCGCTCTGAATTCCATCTCTTACACCTTAATAACATTTTCTCTTCAGACTTTCTCTTTACTGGCAACAAGCAGATAAGACTACTATCCTATCTCTGACTTCAGGCAAGATTTTATTAGCCAGAAGTCAGTGGAAAATGCAAGATATGTAGAAATCTAGGAATTCTTAGTACGTCAAATGTGAAAATAATACATTGTAGGAAAAATATTCATGTACCACTCAGTGCATGAATGTTCTCCTAAATCAAGTCTAAAAACTCTCAGTCTGGTATCTAAGTCCTTAAACACATTGCCCCCTTGTCCCACCCATATGTTGTCTTTCTCTCAGAGCAAACTCTGTTCCAGCCAGCTAAACCCATGTCTTACTGTGGATTCCCTCTGAATCTGACTGCAAGACTCTAATGCAGGTAGTTTATTTAGAGGGAGAAGGGGCCATCTGCAGGGGAGTTAGGGAAGTGACACAGGAAGGCAGCCAGTGAAGGGGGTGTTCCTAAGCCCTGCACCTTGAAGGCCAACTGGAGCTTAATTCCACAGGAGAATTCTGGGAAAGGGTACAAAGCGTACCTCAGGATCATCTCACTGAGAGATAGGGGACCTAGGGTATTTTCCTCCAAATTGCGTCAGTCTTTGGCCGAGGGCTGGGAGTGCTAATCTCCCCGGCACATCCAGCCTGCTGAGTGTGGGTTAGCAAGACAGCTTTCCGTGGCTCTGGAGCAACCCTCAGGTACAGAGATGGTGGGGTCTGAGGGAGACACAGGCTAGGCACTGAGAGTGTCTGCTGTATTTTGTCTCTGCTCTAAATTATTCTGTGCACTCCAGGCTTCTCTCCACAAAACCAACTTCCTTTCTTTCTTCAGAATTGTCTGGAAATCTTTCTCTCCCAAGAAGCTTTCTCTGAGTAACCCGAGCCCACTCTCAGGGTATCTGCTAAGGGTACGTGCCTTGAATGAGTGAAGGATACTCCTACTTGGAGAAGTGAAACAAAGTGCCCTCCACCTCCCCAGCCCCTGCAGGCAAGAGCTTTGACAAGTGTACAACGTCTTTGTAAAGAAAATGGTGCTACTGCTGAGGCAGCTCCTACAAGCGTACACAGCTTGGCAGGAAGTCAGGAGTTGAACTGCGAATTAGACTTCAACCTTCACTCACCAACTCAGCCAGGCATTGTTAGGCAGTGCACATACTGGGCAACAGTACTGTGGCAGCCCCGCCTACTATGATCGTTCCTCTCCTCTAGAGTCAGCCAGAACTTACATGTAGTAGAGCGGTCCCCTGGAGCTTGATCAGATAATCAGTGTGTAAACTTGGCAGCAGTTCCCCAAGTATCTATTTGTATTAACTGATGTATTTTGTGACTAAAAGAACAGAGAAAGTAGGTGGTCCAGAACCGATTGGGGAAGAGACAGAGGAAAATGTCTCTAGGCTTCCCTGGTGCCTCAGTGGTAAAGAATATGGCTGCAATGCAGGTCACATGGGTTTGATCCCTCAATCAGGAAGATCCTCTGGAGAGAGAAATGGCAACTCACTCTAATATACTTGCCTGGGAAATCCCATGGGCAGAGGAGCCTGACTGCCTACAGTTTATTGGGCTGCAAAAGAGTAGGACATGACTTAGCGACTAAACCACCACCACCTCTTCCTGAGACCTGCAAATATTCTCCACCAAGACACTGGAACAAGATCCCTGTCTAAACTTGACATGCCAAACGTCCATTTCATTTCATCCTCAAAGGGATATAAAAGAAGGAGGCAAAATATTGAGAGGAAACACCCACGAATTGTTCACCCATTCAGAGCATGTGGTAAAACCTGAAATGGGTAGCAGTTCTGAATGTAGGTATCTGCTCACTGACTAGGTACAATGGAAAAAGTTCAATGGATTCTTTTTTTGTCTTAACCATTTAAAGTTACAATTTACAACATTATGAAAATTAACTTAAAATTTCATCTAAAATCCCTTTACAAAGAAACTATTTTAATATCTGGGCTTCCTTTTTCATTTCTCCTCATGAATATGCACTTGAAATTTTTACAGAGTCATCATTTTAAGTGCCACGTAATGTTCTAGTACCTCTAGTACCGTGTCTTGTTTTTCACTATCCCGAGTAAATTTTTATAAGCATCCTGTTTATAGAAGCTTATCTATAGTTAGTAATCATTGGCCATCTTCCACATCCCAAGGACATAAAAGCCTTTCTGCAGCCCTTCTAGTTTCTAGCTTCTGCAGCCCTTCTCTAACATCAGGCTCACCCCATCTTCATGTTTAGCCTTACACCAGGCAGTAGAGTGAGTCCTGACTTTAGATGTGTGGTAGTTAAGCACCTATAGCTCAATACTCACTGGTACAGATGTCACTGCTCTAGCACCTTCTCTGTGCTAGATGAGACCAGGCTCAGGGAATCACAAAGATGTGTGAGAGAGATTCCTACTCTCAATTATTTTCTCATCCTGAAGTCTCAGAGTGCTCTTTTACAGACTTGCACCCATTATGCTGAACTCAATAATACTGAGTCATTGGAAGTATAGCAGAAGTGTCTATTTCATATAGATCTGTTTTTTCCTGCCAGCCAATATTTGTAGTAGTTAGGAGTCTGAGCTTTAGCTTCAGACAATTAAAGCCCCAGTCTTGTCATTTACAACCTGGGTGGCACTGACCAACTTAATCTTTCCACACTTTGGTTTTCTTATCTGCAAAATGGACATAAGATCATGATCATCTTCATAAAGTGGCTGTTGGAGTTAAACACTAAAAAGAGACACATAACACATAACACTAAAAATAGAGTCTTGCTCATAATACCATTCAGTAAACCCATGACTTGCACAGGGTCAGACATAGGACTACCACTGAGAGACAGTGTTCAAGTTCAAGGCTTGCCCCACTCCACCCTTGGCTCCAGGGAAGCTGGAGGGATGGAGAGAGGCTCTGCTGCAGGGGTCATTCTCATTGACTAGCTTTATCCATCAACATGACCAGAGTGAGAGTTACTCTGAGACCAGTTAGCAACTTGTCACCCAAAGAGCCCTTCCCTCTATCCTCCCCAGCACCAAGGCAGGAGCAGACAAGCAGTGTAGAAAGAGGGAAGGAGGGAGAGAGAGAGGGAAGGAAAGAAGGAAGGAGAGGGAGGGAGGGAGGGAAAGAAGGTGGGATGGAGGGAAGGAAGGAAGGAGGGAAAAGAAGGAGGGAGAGAAGGAAGGGAGGAAAGAAGGGACGGAGGGAGGCCCAACTTTGGGCCTGGCTGGGGAGAGCAGAGCATTGGGTGAAGGCCCAGGAAAGCCTCACAGAGCAAAATCTTCATAATGAGAATGAGAGGAAGCACTGGAGTCATTTAATTCTGAGTTAAATGGCAACCCACTCGAGTACTCTTGCCTGGAAAATTCCATGGACGGAGGAGCCTGGTAGGCTACAGTCCATGTGGTCGCAAAGAGTTGGACACAGCTGAGCAACTTCACTTTTTTTCTTTCAAATTCTTGGCATACCACAACCTTGCTGAGAGAACCTGAGAAATTGCTTAACCTCTCTGGTTAACCCACATTTCTCACCTCTTAGCCCCTGCTACTCCACGCTCAGCCACACTGATCATGCTGTGCCTCAAACATGTGTTGCACACAAGAAAACTACTGTCTCTGCAGATTTGCATGTAGCTTTCCCTTTACCTAAAGTAACCTGTTCTCCCAGCGCCCTTGGCCCACCCTAGCTGCTGCAGTCCCTTTCTTCTGGCCAATTCTGGCTCTTCCTGCAGAGCTCAGCTCCGATGTCACTTCCCTGACCACTCAGCTTGCTGTGTGCTCCCAGAGACACCAGAGTTGTCTCTGCTGGAGCATGTACCATGCTGCTCTGATCTCTGATATTTCCTGTTGACTGCAGGCTCCATCCAGAGCTTCATACCCTGATGGCTGTTTCAGTACCTTGGGCCTCACCACTGTTCAGTAAGTGAGGTTGAATATTATTGAAACTGTGTCAGCTTTAAAGGGTTGGTTGGTTGGGTCAGCTCACCCAAAAGGGTAAGCATTCAACAAATATTTGTTGAGAAGAACAGAGTGGGGGAGTGAAGTTGAATAGAATGGTGGCTTAGAGGGTAAAAATCTGCCTGCAATGTGGGAGACTTGGATTAGATCCCTGGGTTGGGAAGATCCCCTGGAGAAGCAAACGGCAACCCAGTCCAGTATTCTTGCCTGAGTAATCCCATGGACAGAGGAGAGGAGCATGCCCCGCTATTGTCCATGGAGCTGCAAAGAGTCGGACATGACTGAGGGACTAACACTTTCATTTTCTTTCACTGATTATATCTAGCCACATTATCTTTAAAGTCCACAAGATGTCAGTGTTTCTATCTGAGATAAAGGAATGCAGTAGTCTGAGATGAAGGGCATTGTCACTGATGCCAGAAATTAAAGTGAATATTGATATACAGATAATAGATTGATTGATTTAACTGAATAGGCAATATATGCCCATGCCACAAAATTCAAAATGTCTATGGTGAAAAGAGTTGGACTGTGAATAAAGCTGAGCACCGAAGAATTGATGCTTTTGAACTGTGTTGTTGGAGAAGACTCTTGAGAGTCCCTTGGACTGCAAGGAGATCCAACTAGTCCATTCTAAAGGAGATCAGCCCTGGGTGTTCTTTAGAAGGAATGATGCCAAAGCTGAAACTCCAGTACTTTGGCCACCTCATGTGAAGAGTTGACTCATTGGAAAGGACTCTGATGCTGGGAGGGATTGGAGGCAGGAGGAGAAGGGGATGACAGAGGATGAGATGGCTGGATGGCATCACGGACTCAATGGATGTGAGTTTGAGTGAACTCCGGGAGTTGGTGATGGACAAGGAGGCCTGGCGTGCTGCAGTTCATGGGGTCGCAAAGAGTCGGACATGACTGAACAACTGAACTGAACTGAACTGAACTAAACTGATGGTAAAAAGTAAATTCTCCCTCCCTCCCTGCTTCCTTTCCTAAGCACCAACCCCCTAGCCATTTTGTCTACCTCAAGGGCAACTATTTTTATTATCCTTCCAGAGATATCCTAAGTATATAATCATATAAATGTTTTTTGTCTTTCAAATAACATCAGTGATTGTTTACAAGTGTTCTGTGCCTTGATTTTTCTCTGCTTAAAATGACTCAGAGTATTCATATTAAAAGAGATAAGATTACCCTATTAGGAAATAATAATATTTTTAGCTGTTCCTAACAGATGGCACCCCACTCAAGTACTCTTGCCTGGAAAATCCCATGGACAGAGGAGCCTGGTAGGCTGCAGTCCATGGGGTCACGAAGAGTCAGACATAACTGAGCAACTTCCCTTTCACTTTACACTTTCATGCACTGGAGAAGGAAGTGGCAACCCACTCCACTGTTCTTGCCTGGAGAATCCCAGGGACGGGGGAGCCTGGTGGGCTGCCGTCTATGGGGTCACACAGAGTCGGACACGACTGAAGTGACTTAGCAGCAGCAACAACATATTTACTGTAAAATATATATTTGCCGATGTGATAGATGAACTATATCTCATTACAGTTTTAAAAAACCGTTTACTCGACTACAAGTATGTTTACTGACATACAGTAAACTGCATATAAATTTAGTGTTGACCTGATTAGCATGTGAAACCATCACCACAATCAAGATAATAAACATATCTCATCACCCTCAAAGGTTTCCTTGTGCTCCTTTCAATCCCTTCCTCCCACCAACATTTCTCCCCCCTCCCCATGCATCCACCATAGTGCTTTGTGTTACTATAGTTTTTATTCCTAGGATCTTATATAAACAGAATAATATAGTATGTAGACTTCTTAAATATGATTTTCATTCAGCATAGTTATTTTTAAATGCATCTCTGTCATTCCTTTTTATCACTGAGTTGTATCTGTTAGGTAGTTAGAATAGGGAAAAGGAGTCCAAAATGGCGGTGGCTAAAAGACAAGGAAGAGAAAAGCCCGCGAAAATAGAACAAAGGAAGGTCAAAGGAAGCTCCGAGGACCGGAGTGAAGACCTCAGGTAGAACAAACAGCACTCCTGGCTAAGCCCAATTTGCATAGGGCAGGCCCAGGGGGAGGAAAAAAACATCAAAGGAAGAGCCAAAGTGCTTTCTCTCTCTCTCCCACATGTATGCGCTCTTTCTCTTTCTCTCTATCTGCTCCCACCTGTACCCCCCCCCCCTGCTCGCTGGAGCATTCTTCTCTTCACATCTTTGAGTCCGCATGCCCTCACACCTGGAGGATGAATTCTCCTGCCATTTTCTAAATAACATAGCGCTGTAACATAGATTTGTCCAAGAGCTATAACAGTCTGTTCGAGATCTGAGGGTTATAACACCGTCTGTCCAAGACCCGAGAGCTGTGACCCTCCAAGGGCTTTAATGTCCGTCACTCCAAATCTTTGTTGTGACAAGACAGAACTGAGGAGCATACACTTGCCTGACATATCCATCCATTGTGTAGAGACACCACAGTTATACTGATATCCACTCTTATACTGATAAACATTTAGATTGTTTCCAGTTTATAACTATCACAAATAAGACAGTGACTTAGAAGTCATTTATGTTTCTATTTTACTTGAGTAAATACCTGGAAGTTGAATGACTGAATCACGTGATAGGTGTATATTGAACTTTTAAAGAAACTGCCAAACTATTTTCTAAAGTGATTGTACCATCTTACAATCCTATCAGCAGTGAATGAGTGTTTGGTTGCTCTTACTTCTCACCAATATTTGGGGTCAGCATTTTTAATTTTAGACATTCTAACAGAAGTGTTACAGTAATTCATTCTGGTTTTAATTTTCATTTTCCTAATGAGTAATAATGTTGAGGGTCTTTTCATGTGCTTATTTCACTCTGATGAAGTGTGAAATAGTCAACATATTTTCTCTTTTTAAAATTGGGTTGTTTTCTTATTACTGAGACTTCAGAGTTCTTTTTATGATCTGGTACACGTCTTTTATTGGATATACGATTTTCATATAGTTTCCCCTTTTGTGGCTTTAAAAAAAAACTTTTGATTAATTGCCTATATTATTATTACATATCCTCAGTAGATAAGTCAGACTTCTGTTCTATGGGTGGGGATATTGAGGTACAAAGTTGAAAAAGTTTACAAAAAGTATTTACAGTATTAATTTATCTCATTGGATTTTGCAGAAATCAGCTATAGAACTTGTGTAAATTCAGTATAGATTGGCACTGCCTCCTTGTATGTTGAACTTTTTTTTTTTTTTGGCTGTGCTGGATCTTCGTTGCTGGGCAGGCTTTTCCCTAGTTGCAGCCAGCAGGGTGGTTGTGGTGTGCAGGTTTCTCACTGTGGTGGCTTCTCTTGCTGCCGAGCAACAAGAGAAGGCTCTAGGGTGTCTGGGCTTAGTTGCTCTGAGGCATGTGGAATTTTCCCAGATAAGGGATGGGACCTGGGTCTCCTGCATTGGCAAATACATTCTATACCACTGAGACACCAGGGAGACCCTAAGTTTTGATCGTCAGTGGTTAGGGTTTTTTCCCTTTCTCACCAAATATAACTCCCAGTTAATGTACAATTATGTCTTAAGCCATCTCTCTTTATATCCTGATACCTTGATGATGGGCTTCCCAGGTGGCTCAGTGGTAAAGAATCCGCCTGCCAATGCAGGAGACACAGGTTCAATCCCTGGGTGGGGAAGAGTCTCTGGAGAAAGAAATGGCAACCCACTCCAGTATTCTTGCCTGGAGAATCTCCATGGGCAGAAGAGCCTGGCAGGCTACAGTCCATGGGATTGCAAAGATTGGACATGACTGAATATGCATGAACCTCAACAGTGGCTTTTGCAGAGTAAAAATTTTGATGAAGTCTAATTTATCTCTCTTTTTTAATGTATGTTTTTGGTGTTGTATGTAAGAAATCTTAGCCTTACTCAAAGCCACAAAGATTTTCTCTGTTTTCTTCTAGAGCTTTTAGAATTTAAGTTTTTCCTTTGGGTCTATGACCCATTTTGAGATCATTTTTGTGTATGGTACAGGATATGGATCATTATAGTTTTGATTTGTACATTTCTTATCACAGGTGTTGTTGAGCATGTTTTTGTATTTAAACATAATTTTTTTTCTTCTGAGCTCTTTAGTCGAGTCCTTTGTTCCAGGCTACTATGACTGGATATGCAGTTCATGTGCAGCTGGAAAACCTAAGCCAATAAGAGAAGTGGAAGCAGAAATCTGGCAGCACAGGGCTCACTGAACCCCTTTCCCTGTTCATTCCCAGGAAGACCCTGCCTCCACTGTGCACAAGGTGTGGTATAAGCTAACACAGGCATCGCTCCTGCCCATTTATTTCTTTTCTTACAGGTCTTTTCATATTTTATAGGCATTCTTTTATTACTTAGCCCTTCATCACTATGGTGCGAATATATTTTTACCAGACTGTCATTTATGTTTTTCACTGTTTATGGTATTTTTCCATCATAATTATATTTCATAGAGTCAAATATACCAGTCTTTTCTACTGTGGGTTCTGAATTTTGTGTCATACTTAGAAAGCTTCTCAACTTCAAAGTCATTTTAAAAAACATATAATGTGTATTCCAGCACTTTTATGATTTCTTTTTTCACATTTCAACATTTTGATTCAGTAGGCATTTATTTTGGTGGAAGGGTTAAGATGGAAATCCAAATTTTTTTCCCAATTGGCTCCCTCGTTGTCCCAATACCATTTACTAAATAATTCACCTCAGAGTTTTCATAAACAAATTTCTCATCCTTAGTGTTAAAAGTAACCATGTTACTCTGCCCAGAGGCTACATACTTCACTTTGAGTCCATGAGAAAGAGGCAGATGAGAAGAAAAGGAGGTGATATAAGAGATTTATTCTGCAAAATATTTCCCATGCGTGGTTAATGCTCATGATCTCTACATTTACCACATGGTACATTAAAAAAAATCTGTTGTGATAGCAATAACCTCAACCATCAGCAAAAGATTAAATTATATTCACTACCTTCTATTTGTTAATACAGGAAAGTGGGCAATTTATTTGAGGAAAAAAATAATCCAGAACATTTTTTGCACATACCTTTACATACATAGACACAATACACACACACACATTTTGTTCCTTGGGAAAGCATGCTGTGTAAGGGCTAAGAGTTTGGGCTCTGAGTCAGACAGATCTCGGAATTTTAATAGTATCTAACTTCTAGGGTTAAAGTAGCGATTAAGAGAATTTGCTCATATAAAGTGTTTATTAGCTCAGGGCTCAGAATAAATCTCAGCATTCAGTACACATTAACTTCTTCTGTTTTTGGAAAATGCTTAGATATGTTTCTCCAGAATTTCTCAGATGTGGTTTACAGGTTGTCGTTGGGGTAATGTGCCTTCATTGACTAGAGAGATAGCATGAAAGAAAAAAACATACTCAGCAAAACCTGGGAAACTTATCTGAGTATTTATGTAAATAACAGGTGCAGGTGGGTTATTTGGCACAATGTTTGGAACATAAAAAATACTTAATAAAATTTAGGTGCTATTATTACTAGAAAATCTGTTCATCCACTTATTCAAAGAAGAACTGTGGGAGAGTGTGCACTGAATTAGGAGTATGACAGTATCCAGCAAGATCCACAGGAAATTAATTGTGTTTCCAGACCCTATTCATCAACCCCGAGGTACAGAGCTAATTCTAATTTAAAAGATCTTTGACTCGTGAAACTAAGCAAAATAAACTGTTTGTCAGCCACACTTGATATTTGAAAGAATACCTTATTTAAAATTATATCTTCTGCTACTGTTAACTGACCATATAACTTGTAGAAAAAGAATTGTTTTCATAGGTTTCCACTGGAACACCATAAGAGGATCTGGGACTCTAGCCACCATCATCCATATCCATGCAAGCCTGAAGTTTCTTTGAGAACTCATGTATTTTATCTCCACCCCCACCCCCCCCCCACACACAAATCATGTAAATGGTGTATTTGAATTCATACCATCAGTTCAGTTCAGTTCAGTCGCTCAGTTGTGTCCGACTCTTCACGACGCCATGAATCGCAGTACACCAGGCCTCCCTGTCCATCACCAACTCCTGGAGTTCACTCAGACTCACGTCCATCAAGTCAGTGATGCCATTCAGCCACCTCATCCTCTGTCATCCCCTTCTCCTCCTGCCCCCAATCCCTCCTAGCATCAGAGTCTTTTCCAGTGAGTCAACACTTCGCATGAAGTGGCCAAAGCACTGGAGTTACAGCTTTAGCATCATTCCTTCCAAAGAAATCCCAGGGCTGATCTTCAGAATGGACTGGTTGGATCTCCTTGCAAAAACAAGACCAGGAGCTGACTGTGGCTCATATCATGAACTCCTTATTACCAAATTCAGACTTAAATTGAAGAAAGTAGGGAAAACCGCTAGACCAGTCAGGTATGACCTAAATCAAATCCCTTATGATTATACAGTGGAAGTGAGAAATAGATTTAAGGGCCTAGATCTGATAGATAGAGTGCCTGATGAACTATGGACTGAGGTTTGTGACATTGTACAGGAGACAGGGATCAAGACCATCCCCATGGAAAAGAAATGCAAAAAAGCAAAATGGCTGTCTGGGGAGACCTTACAAATAGCTGTGAAAAGAAGAGAAGTGAAAAGCAAAGGAGAAAAGGAAAAATATAAGCATCTGAATGCAGAGTTCCAAAGAATAGCAAGAAGAGATAAGAAAGCCTTCTTCAGCGATCAATGCAAAGAATTCATACCACAGAATGCTCTTTGAACTGAATGATGCCTACCCAAAATGGAAAGGAGCATGATGTGGTGGAAGGAGATTTTGGAGTCACTAGGAAGAGGACTCTCATCCTAGAGCCATCACTCACTGACTAGTTTATGACTTGAACGAGTCATTGAATCTGCTTCTCCATCTATGAAATGGGGGGTAGGGATGGGGAATCCCATTTCATACTTATTGTCAGAATTAAATAAGAACATTCATGCTTTCTATGTGCCAGCCACAGTGCAATGTGCTTGGGATATATAAATAAGACATGGACCCTATCCTCAAGAAGTTGAGTGGGTGCTCAACAGATATTTTGTTTAAAGTTCTAATAAATTAATAGTACACTCTTAATACATGTCAGATTCTTCTTCATTTCCCCTGCCTATCCCAACTGCCGACTGATTTGAAATTAGACTAGAGTACATTTCCCTTTTTAAAAACATTTTATTTTGAATTAATGTTCAGTTCAGTTCAGTTGCTCAGTCATGTCTGACTCTTGGTGACCCCATGGACTGTAGCATGCCAGGCCTCCCTGTCCATCACCAACTTCTAGAGCCTACTCAAACACATGTCCATTGAGTCGGTGATGCCATCCAACCATCTCATCCTCTGTCATCCCCTTCTCTCACCTTCAATCTTTCCCAGCACCAGGGTCTTTTCCAATGAGTCAATTCTTCACATCAGGTGGCCAAAGTATTTGAGTTTCAACTTCAGCATCAGTCCTTCCAATGAATATTCAGGATTGATTTCCTTTAGGATGGACTGGTTGGATATCCTTGCTGTCCAAGGGACTCTCAAGAGTCTCCTCAAACACCACAGTTCAAAAGCATCACTTCTTTGGCACTCAGCTTTCTTTATCGTCCATCTCTCATATCCATACATGAGTACTGGAAAAACCATAGCTTTGACTAGATGGATCTTTGTTGGCAAAGTAATGTCTCTGCTTTTTAATAAGCTGTATAGGTTGGTCATAGCTTTTCTTCCAAGGAGCAAGCATCTTTTAATTTCACAGCTGCACTCACCATCTGCAGTGATTTTGGAGCCCAGAAAAATAAGATAGGACACTGAAAGACGAATTCCCCAGGTCGGTAGGTGCCCAATATGCTACTGGAGATCAGTGGAGGAAGAATAAAGAGACAGAGCCAAAGCAAAAACAACACCCAGTTGTGGATGTGACTGGTGATGGAAGTCAAGTCCAATGCTGTAAAGAGCAATATTGCATAGGAACCTGGAATGTTAGGTCCATGAAACAAGGCAAATTGGAAGTGGTCAAATAGGAGATGGCAAGAGTGAACATCGACATTTTAGGAATCAGTGAACTAAAATGGACTGGAATGGGTGAATTTGACTCAGATGACCATTTTATCTACTACTGTGGGCAAGAATCCCTTAGAAGAAATGGAGTAGCCATCATAGTCAACAAAAGAGTCTGAAATGCAGTACTTGGATGCAATCTCAAAAATGACAGAATGATCTCTGTTCATTTCCAAGGCAAACCATTCAATATCATAGTAATCCAAGTCTATGCCCTGACCAATAATGCTGAAGAAGCTGAAGTTGAACCATTCTATGAAGACCTACAAGACCTTCTAGAACTAAGACCCTCCCAAAGATGTTCTTTTCATTGCAGGAGACTGGAATGCAAAAGTAGGAAGTCAAGAAATACCTGGAGTAACAGGCAAATTTGGCCTTGGAGTACAGAATGAAGCAGGGCAAATGCTAACAGAGTTTTGCCAAGAGAACACACTGGTCATAGCAAATACCCTCTTCCAACAACATAAGATAAGACTCTACATATGGACATCACCAGATGGTCAATACTAAAATCAGATTGATTATATTCTTTGCAGCCAAAGATGGAGAAGTTCTATACAGTCAGCAAAAGCAAGACAGAGAGCTGACTGTGGCTCAGATCATGAACTCCTTATTACCAAATTCAGACTTAAATTGAAGAAAGTAGGGAAAAGCACTAGACCATTCAGGTATGACCTAAATAAAATCCCTTACAACTATACAGTGGAAGTGACAAATAGATTCAAGGGATTAGACCTGATAGAGTGCCTGAAGATCTGTGAATGGAGGTTCATGACATTGTACAGGAGGCAGTGATCAAAACCATCCCCCCGAAAAAGAAATGCAAAAAGGCAAAATGGTTGTCTGAGAAGACCTTACAAACAGCTATGAAAAGAAGAGAAACTAAAGGCAAAGGAGAAAAGGAAAGGTACAACCATTTGAATGCACAGTTCCAAAGAATAGCATGGAGAGATAAGAAAGCCTTCCTCAGTGATCAATGTAAAGAAATAGAGGAAAACAATAGAATGGGAAAGAATTAATTTTAGATTTACAGAAAGATTGCAAAAATAGTACAAAGTTTCCTTAATGTCCCCATCCCACTTTCTCAGCGTTAACATCTTAAATAGCCATGGTACAGTGATCAAGAACAGGAAATCAATATTTGTGCAATATTATTAACTATAGCATATACTTGAAATTCACCAATTTCCCCACTAACATCCTTTTTTTGGTCCCCAAATCCTATCCATGATCACACAAGGTATTCAGTGAACTATGACTCCTGTGATTATATTTCTTATAATTTAACATGGATTTATCAAGACAGAGATTACTTGGGTGGACCTGACCTAATCACATGAGCCCTTAGAAATGACAGGTCCTTCCTGAGGTCAGAGAGACTGCAAATAAGAGTGGGTCTCAGGTGGTGGTCACATGGCAGAGACCTGAGAGGTCCTCATCTGCCAACAGCCAGCATGACAATGGGAGCCTTAGTCCCACAGCTGCTAGAAAATGATTTCTGCCAACAACCTGGGGGAGATTGGAATTGTGCTTTTCTCTAGTTGAACTTCCAAATGCTGCTATTGCTGACCAACACCTTGATTTCAGTTCTTGTGAGGCCTTGAAGAAAAAGGACACAGTTAAAATATGCCACACTCCTGGCTGACAGAAACTGTGATATTAAATAGGTATCGTTTCAAGCTGCTAAATGTAAGGTGATTTGTTGTATAGCAATAAACTAATACAGATATTGATCAGTTATTTATAGACTGTCTCTCAATTTAAATTTGTCTGATGTTGCCTCACAATTGGAGTGGGGTCATATGTGCTTGGCAAGAATGCCACAAAAATGATATTGTGTTCCCAGTATCAAAGGATTCAGTTCAGTTCAGTCGCTCAGTCATGTCCGACTCTTTGCGACCCCATGAATCGCAGCACGCCAGGCCTCCCTGTCCATCACCAACTCCCGAGTTCACTCAGACTCATGTCCATCGAGTCGGTGATGCCATCTGTCCAGCCATCTCTTCCTCTGTCATCCCTTTCTTCTCCTGCCCCCAATCCCTCCCAGCATCAGAGTCTTTTCCAATGAGTCAACTCTTCACATGAGGTGGCCAAAGTACTGAAGTTTCAGCTTTAGCATCAGTCCTTCCAAAGAAATCCCAGGGCTGATCTCCTCTAGAATGGACTGGTTGGATCTCCTTGCAGTCCAAGGGACTCTCAAGAGTCTTCTCCAACACCACAGTTCAAAAGCATCAATTCTTCGGTGCTCAGCCTTCTTTACAGTCCAACTCTCACATCCATACGCGACTACTGGAAAAACCATAGCCTTGACTAGACAGACCTTTGTCGGCAAAGTAATGTCTCTGCTTTTTAATATGCTATCTAGGTTGGTCATAACTTTCCTTCCAAGGAGTAATCAAAGGATTAATGATGTCTATCTCTTTTTTCCTTTTTTTTTTTCTCGGTTGTGCTGGGTCATTGTTGCTATGCATAGGCTTTCTCTTGTGGCGAGAGGGGATTACTCTCTAGTTGTGGAGTGTGAGCTTCTCATTGGGGTGGCTTCTCTTGTTGTAGAACATGGGCTTAGTTGCCCGTGGCATGTGGGGTCTTAGTTCCTGTGCCAGGGATTGAACCCATGTCCCCTGCATTGGCAGGTTGATTCTTAACCATTGGACCACCAGGGAAGTTTTACTATGTCTTTTTACAAATCCTGTTTGTCCTCAAACTTTGACCCACTAATTTTAGCATGGTTTGAGGATTTTGTCTGATATGTTTGTAACTGTGATATCTGCATAATGATGATCTCTATTTCCTTCTTCCTTCTATCTATATTAATTCAATTTCCAATGTAAGAAAAAGCTGTCTCTTTACCTCATTCCGCCACCAATCTATCTATTTATTTATTTGATTATATATATCAGTATGGCCTTGTGGACATTTGTTTTACTCTCTGGGTAAAAACCCATACTATCATTGTTTTTTGCCTGAGTGTTCTGGTTTGGGTCATCAGTAAGTCCTTCACGTTGTCTCCTGTGTTCTTTTGATCAGCATGTATCTGGTTTTTCTTTCCTTTCTGGCACACAAGATAGTCCTGAGTCATTTTGTATTTTTCCTACCCCAGTTCTGAAGAGAACCATTTCTCCAAGGAGAATTGGTTCCTTTCATTAGAGGACAGTGTTTGGATCTGGGTAATGTGTGTATTCAGTGTTTAAGATGTCATTGCTTCTACACTCTCTCAGGAGACAGAGAGAGGTCATATATGGAATATACTAACCCATACATACTTACATATCCATATTTCTCTATGGATATATCTGCATATATTTTAAAACCAAGAGTTTATACTGAATACCCCTAATTCCAATCCAATGCCAGAAGGTTCATTTTGGCTTTCTCTCTTTCTTACTTATAGCTTCTTTCTCTAACAGTGAAAAACCCAGCTTTCATTATCTCCTACATATCTAATTATTTTGTTTAGAAATGAGTGTGTTGTTGTTTTTCAGGAAAAGTGTTTTCCTTAGAAGCTTTCAACCCTACCCTAGTGGAAGGTGACCACAGCAATGGTACTGATCCTCCACTTTCTGCCTCCTCTTGAACCCCAATATCTCTAGTCACCTCACCACAAACTAAATGAAACGAGTTCTCTGTGCCCCCCCGCCAACAGCTAGAAGCCCAGGTAGGGGAACTACAACCTGATACAATAAATTCTTGCATTCTGAGCAGACCAAAAGCAAGTTATCATGAACTGAAGATCTTTTTTTAAAAAAAAATATTATTTATTTATTTTAGGCTGTGCTAGGTCTTCGTTGCTGTGTCTGGGCTTTCTCTCTAGTTGCTGTGAGCTGGGCCTACTCTGTCGCGGTGCATGGGCTTCTTACTGTGGTGGCTTGTCTTGTTGTAGAGCACGGGCTCTAAACGCATGGGCTTCAGTAGTTGCAGTATGCAGGCTCAGTAATTGTGGTGCACAGGCTTTAGCTGCTCCAAGACATGTGGAATCTTCCTGCACCAGGGATCGAATCCATGTCCCCTGCATTGGCAGGCAGATTCCTATCCATTGTACCACCAAGGAAGTCCCTGAACTGAAGATCTTTTTAAATGTTATTAATGGGACCTAGGGGATTTTGAATTGTTTATTGAAGAACTAGAATTCACTGAGTCCTGGCTGAATTTAATGGGTGATTCCCCCATGCTCCTCCACTGCTTCTCATTCAGCCAGACATTGATCATTTAACCTCTCAGTACCCCCAACTAAATGCTAACAGTGATTCAACCCTGCCTTGCTCCTTTCAAAGATGTTATTTGTGAAAACCATATGAGAGAATAAATGGATATGTGCTTGGAAAGTTAGGCAATTGTAAGTAACCTGAAGGACCTTCGATGTGTCTGCAGCAGAGGAGTTGAACACTGCACACTCACTCTGTGACCCACCTGGTAATGGGAACTCAGAGACTGCCTTCCTGTTGTGACCAACCCTAAGCTGGGAGGCAGAGGTACTCTAAGAATACAGGGAAAGTGAAGCTGGTATAGTGAATAGAGGGGCTAAAAAGACGGGATTACATGGGAATCTCTTAAAATAGGAAAGTCAAAGTACTTCGACTATTGCGTACTTTTAAAATACTCATTCGTTCAACAGTTATTTACTGAGTGCCTTTACTAAGGGATGAGGAAATGAGGAACTCCATTTCTGCCCACAAGAAGTTTACAGTAGGAAATCCAGTAAACCCCTAGAGTGGGGAATAAAATAGCTGCCATTTCTTGAAGATTTACTGTGAGCCAGGAATGTTAGTGGTCTACATATTATCCCATTTAATACAACTAATTGCCTTGAAGGCAGGTATTATCTTTGATGATAATGAGGAAATTAATAATCAGAGAGGCAAAGAAATTTGTCCAAAGTTACACATGTAGTAAATACAAGAGTCATAATTGAAATTCAGGTCTGCCTTCACTCTAAAGGTCATATTCTAATATGACCATGCTAATATAGTGAGAGTAAGCTATTCAGTGAATGAATACATATTGAGTACCTCTTTGTTCCAGACATTGTTCTAGTGATGTGAAAGTGGAAAAAAAAAATCCCCTCTTCCCTGGTGGTCCAGTGGTTAAGAATCCACCTTGCAATGCAGGGGTCTTGGGTTCAATCCCTGGTTGGATAAGTAGGATCCCACATGCTTCAGGCAATGGAAACCTTGAACTCTATGTCATGGCCTGTGCACAGGTTGGAAAGGAATTTCCAGCCATGAGGCAAAATGAAAGGAGAATAAAATTTATTAGAGTGGGAGATGCTATTCTAACAGTGGGCCAGCTCAAGAGAGAGCCTACCCTTTCATGAGCTAGTAGCCAATTTTTATAACCTCAAAACAGAAAATTCCTACTGGAATGGTGGCATTAGGTGATTGGCTAGGCTGCTATTGGGTGGGTAATAGGGTGAGTATTTTACCTAATTAGGGCCAGGGAACTGGCAGTTTAGATACACAGGCTCATGGCAACAGTTGCTATCGGGCTCAGTCTGTTCCAGAGATTTTTGTCCTGTGACTTTAGTACAGGGCTCCACACTCTAGAGCCCATGCTTCACAACAAGAGAAGCCAGCACACCACAATGAAGATGCAGTGCAGTCAAAATAAAACAATTTTGTTAAAAGTCCTGTCTTGTGGGACTAACTTCTACTGGAGAAAGACAATAAAACAAATATTTAGTATATCAGGTGACCCTTCCCTGGTGGCTCAATGGTAAAGAATCCACCAGCCAATGCAGGATTCCTGGGCCAGGAATATCCCCTGGAGAAGGAAATGGTTACCCATTCCAGTGTCAACTACATATTGATACTTGCCAAGAGCATTGCCAGCAACCAAACAACAGGGGCATTTGCCATCTGCCTCTGTGGAAACTGAGGTTTCCCTGATAGCTGTTGGTAAAGGGTCTGCCTGTAATGCAGGAGACCCCAGTTTGGTTCCTGGGTCAGGAAGATCCCCTGGAGAAGGGATAGGCTACCTTCTCCAGTATTCTTGGGCTTCCCTGTGGCTCAGCTGGTAAAGAATCTGCCTGCAATGCGGGAGACGTGGATTCAATCCCTGGGTTGGGAAGATCCTCTGGAGAAGGGAAAGGCTACCCACTCCAGTATTCTGGCCTGGAGAATCCCATGCAATGTATAGTCCATGGGGTCTCAAAGAGTTGGACACGACTGAGCAACTTTCACTTTCTGTGGAGATTGAATCCCATGCTGCTGCAGCTGTTGACCTTCAACACCCCCTGAGGGAGTTCAGGGTGGAGTGAGGTACTCTGTACTCCAGGGAATCTATCTGATGGGACAGATCTTTAGATAGTTGGATATTTTCAGGAACTGATTTCATGATTCCAATCCTTGTATCTCCTCATATCTAAAAAAGCACTAAATCCCTTCATGATGACATCAGATCCTTGTGACTAGTAGAAAACCTCTTGTAAAGTAACCACTTGATTGCACTGAACTCCCCCTTCACTAAAATCTTATATATTGACCTTCCCCGACTGCCTCTTCCCATCACTTCATGGCAAATAGATGGAGAAACAGTGGAAACAGTGGCAGACTTTTTTTGGGGGGGTTCCAAAATCACTGCAGATGGTGACTGCAGCCATGAAATTAAAAGATGCTTGCTCCTTGGAAGAAAAACTCTGACCAATCTAGACAGCAAATTAAAAAGCAGAGACATTACTTTGCCAACAAAGGTCCATCCAGTCAAGGCTATGGTTTTCCAATAGTCATGTATGGATGTGAGAGTTGGACTATAAAGAAAGCTGGGTGCTGAAGAATTGATGGTTTTGAATTGTGGTGTTGGAGAAGACTCTTGAGAGTCCCTTGGACAGCAAGGAGATCCAACCAGTCCATCCTAAAGGAAATCAGTCCTGAATATTCATTGGAAGGACTGATGCTGAAGCTGAAGCTCCAATACTTTGGTCACCTGATACAAAGAACTGACTCATTGGAAAAGAGCCTGATGCTGGGAAAGATTTAAGGTGGGAGGAGAAGGGGACGTCAGAGGATGAGACGGTTGGCTGGCATCACCGACTCAATGGACATGTGTTTGAGTAAACTCCAGGAGTTGGTGATGGACAGGGAGGCCTGGCATGCTGTGGTCCACCGGGTCACAAAGAATCGGACATGACTGAGCAACTGAACTGAACTGAACTGAACTGAACTGACTGCCTCTTTGGAGCTATCTCTCAGAGCTATCTGAGGTGCTGCCTCCTGGGCTGCAGTCCTCATTTTGCCCCAAATAAAACTTAACTTGCAGCTCTCAAGTTATGCATCTATTTTAGTCGACACCAGTATTCTTGTCTGGGAAATCCCATGGACAGAGGAGTTTTCGGGCTACAGCCTATGGGGTCACAAAAGAGTCAGACATGACTTAGCAACTAAACAACAATAACATGTCAAGTGCTACGTGATATGAAGACAAAGTAGGCAGGATAAGAACGATGTGGAAAGGAAGATAGCTTATTTAAATAGAGTCATCTGGGAAGGTTCTGATACTCTGAAGTAAGTGCAGGAACAGGATCTAGAACTGGTATAAAGAAGAGCCTTCTCAGTTACAGAAGATGGACCATTGTTGCCCTTCTGCTTCCTGTAACAAAATGGAGTAAAATCTGAGGGTCAAATGAAACAGGAGGGAAGGGGGCAGAGCACAACCTTTGAAAGAATGACATAGCCTGAGGACACAACAGAAACTGATTAGAATCAAATGGGCCCAAGATGGCTGCCATCTGTGGGGTCGCACAGAGTCGGACATGACTGAAGCGACTTAGCAGCAGCAGCAAGATGGCGGATAAGTCAGCTTAGACTAGACCTTGATCCTCAGTATATGCTCATTGTAATACATCAACAAGGTAAATGACACACCCAGAGGTGCCATGACAGTTCCAAAGCCAACAATCAAAGACCAAAAAGTGGGCAGTGGCTCAATTCCTGGAAATCTCCACACTTACCCCTCCACCAAAATAGCTAGAATAATCCTCCCTTGTTGTTGTTCAGTTGCTCTGCAGCACGCCAGGTCTCCCTGTCCTTCACCATCTCCCAAAGTTGCTCAAACTCATGTCCATTGAGTTGGTGATGCCATCCAGCCATCTTGTCCTCTGTCCTCCTTCTCCTCTTGCCTTCAATCTTTCCCAGCATCAAGATCTTTTCCAGTGAGTCAGATCTTCACATCAGGTGGCCAAAGTACTGGAGCTTCAGCTCTAGCACCGGTCCTTCCCTGAATATTCAGGATTTGTGTCTTTTAGAATTGACTGGTTTGATCTCCTTGCAGTCCAGGGGATTCTCAAGAGTCTTCTCCAACACCACAGTTCAAAAGCATCATTTCTTCAGTGCTCAGCCTTCTTTATGGTCCAGCTCTCACATCCATACATGACTACTGGAAAAAACATAGCTTTGACGATTAGTATCTTTGTCGGCAAGGGGATGTCTCTGCTTTTTAATACGCTATCTAGGTTTATCACAGCTTTTCTCATCAGCCTGTGAAATAACCCAGCCTATAAAAACTAACCACACTGCATTTCAAGACTACTCATACCCTCTGCGACAGCCCACACTCTAGTCTGTGGAGTGTGTTTCTCCCAAGACTGCTCTTGCTTCTGAGAAGGCTGGAGCTCTGTGGAGTGTGCTTCTCTCTAAATAAATCCATTTCTCACGTAGAAAAAAAAAGCACTTCATTTTTCGCCTGCTCACGGGTTCAATCTGGAGAAATGAGGGCAGGATGGGGGTGCAAGTACCAGAGGGGCGATGGCTTGGAGTTGAAGGCTTGAGCTTTACGTATTGATCTATTGACTAATTCTTTTATTTTTGAGCCTAAATTCCCTTCCCTGTACACAGGAATAATAGTTCTAGCCCAGCTTCCCTTATGCGGCTGCCACAAGGATGAGACAGATAGAAACATATGAAAGCACCTTAAATATAGGGTAAGTGAGAAAGCAAGATTAGGCATCAACTTTTTAACAGAAAGAATGTCTGTATACAAAAAACAAAGAGAAAAGAAAAGGAATTCCTATTTCAGGTGCATCAGTTAACCTAGTTATCTTTGTGAAAAGCAGTCCCAGGCTAAAAAGAGATACAGGCTAAAAGAAGCACAAGTTGCTGAAGAGTCCTGTTTAATTTACAATACTCAGAAATTGCATCGCATGTTTTAGCTAAACTTGGAAGAAGACTCTGGGATTCCAACCTTAACTCTAATGGCCTGGCCCCTGCTAGGTGTTCCCTTCTTGCCACGCCCCCATGTCAAAACTCCATTTCCCAATACGCCCCAGGATCCGGTAAGTCTGCAGTCATTATGACGCAAGTTCCACAGCCTTCTGGGAAATGTAGTTTATTTCTCCCCCCGCTACGTCAAGATCTAGGGTTAGGGACTACCACTCCCGTGAGGTAGTGCGTAATTCCACTCCGCGGCGTCTTCGAACGCGCCGCGGCAGCCATGTTGGAAGTGGTCAGCACAGGGGCCGGCACCAGAGGGTTATCGAAGCAGCTGTCACGATGCTGGGGTCCCTGGTGTCGAAGAGAACAGCGCCGGCGCCGCGGCTCCTTCTCCAGCTGCTTAGGTCCCCATCGCTCCGGAGCCACGAAAGTGCCACCGGCCAGAGTGTGACCACCGGGGGCCGCGGGGAGCCTCAGTGGCTGAGGGCGGCCGTCGAGGGGCGCCATGGAACGTCGCCGGCCTTACTCACCGGAGGAGGGGCAGCCACTGGAGGGCGCCAGAGAGGACGTACCGAGACCCCCTGCTTTGCAGCTGCCACGTGGGGACATCTTCCTAGCCCCGAAGATACACTGCCTGGGCAGGACAGCTGGAATGGAGTCCTCAGCAGAGCCGGCTTGGGCGTGTGGGCCCTGGCCACGGCGCTGGTGGTTCATTGTTACAGCAAGAGCCCGTCCAGCAAGGGTGATTATCGGGACAGTCTGGTTTTGTGCAAGTGAGAGGCGGGAGGTGGGTCCTGAGTCCATGTGGTTGGAGGGTGGGAGTTGCTTATAGATTTAGACCACTAGAGCTTCAGTCCTGGTAGGACCCAGACATAATTTGGTCATAGAGCAGGCTGAGGAGTTCAGTGCCTCAGAGTTGTGTAATTTCTCAAATTATGCAACTGTTACTGTATTAGAATAATAATTGCATGCATGCCTAGTCGCTTCAGTCATGTCCGACTCTTTGGGACCCTGTGGACAGTAGCCTGCCAGGCTCCTCTGTCCATGGGATTCTCCAGGCAAGACTACTGGAGTGGGTTGCCATGCCCTCCTCCAAGGGATCTTCCCTACCCAGGGATCAAACCTGCGTCTTGTGTGTCTCCTGCATTGGCAGGTGGGTTCTTTACCACTGGCACCACCTAGGAAGCCCATAATAATAATTATTGTATTATAATAATACAGTTATTAAAAGTCAGCCTCCCTTCTTGGAGTATCACCTTATCCATCTGTACAATGGGAGCATTGAACTAAACATCTGAAATTAGCATGTGGCCTATTTCTCTACCATTCTACCTGGTTCAGTTTGTTTTTTAAGAGGTCTCCAGGAAACCTGTTTGGCTTCCCATGTAGTGCAATGGTAAAGAATCCACCTGCCAACGCAGGAGACGCAAGAGATGTGGGTTTGATCCCTGGTCTGGGAAGATCCCCTGGAGTAGAGAATGGCAACCAGCTTCTGTATTCTTGCCTGAAAAATTCCATGGACAGAAGAGCCTGGCGTCCTTGGGGTCCATGGCCTAAGAAGGGAAGAGACTTGGTTTCAGTGCCAACTTTGGCTCTGCTTGCTCCTCTCTAGATTGTTTCCCCACAGGTGAAGGGTGATTTCTCAGTACTCTTACAGTGCTGTTATTCTGATTCCTTTTGAAGTTCAGCAGTGTGGGTGTGTTCATCAGGGAGACTCCTAGGGTTCTGCTGTGCCTGGTCTCAAGCATGAGGTGATCTTGCTATGTGGGGAAGTTGGCAGGACAAGGAATACAGGGAGGTGGCTCCCTAGAGAACCAGAGCAACCACGGGGGCTGGCTGACCCAGGTTGGCATCACCCCTGGGTGCATGGAGCTGAGCAGGGACTGGGAGAGCAGGCAGAGAGCTAGACTTCTAGCCTATGGAGTCCAGCTCTCAGGTTCTCAGCTCTTCCTTGAAGAGAAGAGTGAGGCATGGTATTTCAAGATTCCATGCATCCCAAGGTCTGAGACTTTGGACCAAGAGGAGGGACGCCCTTGACATTCATTTGTTTATTCAGCAGGATGTGGCCAGCTGTATAGGAAGAGCCTTGGCAGGGAGTGAGGTCACCTGGGGTCTTGTTTTGTTCTACCTTTAATTCCCACATGACTTTGGACTTTTGCCCTTTCTCATGATCCTGTTCCTCATCTATAAAATGAGGGTGTTGAAACAGAGCTTCACGGAGAAGGCAATGGCAGCCCACTCCAGTACTCTTGCCTGGAAAATCCCTTGGATGGAGGAGCCTGGTGGGCTGCAGTCCATGGGGTCGCTAAGAGTCGGACATGACTGAGCGACTTCACTTTACTTTTCACTTTCATGCATTGGAGAAGGAAATGGCAACCCACTCCAGTATTCTTGCCTGGAGAATCTCAGGGACGGGGGAGCCTGGTGGGCTGCCATCTGTGGGGTTGCACAGAGTCGAACATGACTGAAGCGACTTAACAGCAAACAGAGCTCCTAAGGGCTCTTCTAGCTTAGGCACACTATGATTCTATTACTCCCACACCCACAGAAGTATGAATACCCTCTGTGCGCCTACTTTAAAGCTTGATGTGGAACTCGTGACTTAACACAGTGCCAGTTAAGGGGACGGTGTGGGCCATTAGACCTGTGTATCTGGCAAGTCATCTAACAATGTGTTTTGGGGGATCAGAAGGCCAGCGTGGTCAGGAAAGCCTTCCTGAATGATTGGAGATCTTCCTTGAGGATGGGGAATTTGAATTTGAGTTGTGAAGGATAAGGCAAGAGATGAAAAGGAGAGTGGTACTGTGAGCTCCTTGAGAGCAAGGAGTGTGTCTTGATATTTTCAGGTTGATGCCAGTTCCTTTCCTTAATACTTTTGCATTGTCCATCATAGTCCCTGGTATTTAGTGTAGGTAAGAGGAGAGTGAAAAAGTTGGCTTAAAGCTCAACATTCAGAAAACGAAGATCATGGCATCTGGACCCATCACTTCATGGGAAATAGATGGGGAAACAGTGTCAGAATTTATTTTTTTTGGGTTCCAAAATCACTGCAGATGGTGACTGCAGCCATGAAATTAAAAGACGCTTACTCCTTGGAAGAAAAGTTATGACCAATCTAGATAGTGTATTCAAAAGCAGAGACATTACTTTGCCGACTAAGGTCCGTCTAGTCAAGGCTATGGTTTTTTCCTGTGGTCGTGTATGGATGTGAGAGTTGGACTGTGAAGAAGGCTGAGCGCCAAAGAATTGATGCTTTTGAACTGTGGTGTTGAAGAAGACTCTTGAGAGTCCCTTGGACTGCAAGGAGATCCAACCAGTCCATTCTGACGGAGATCAACCCTGGGATTTTTTTGGAAGGAATGATGCTAAAGCTGAAGCTCCAGTACTTTGGCCACCTCATGCGAAGAGTTGACTCATTGGAAAAGACTCTGATGCTGGGAGGGATTGGGGGCAGGAGGAGAAGGGGACAACCGAGGATGAGATGGCTGGATGGCATCACGGACTCGATGGACGTGAGTCTGAGTGAACTCTGGGAGTTGGTGATGGACAGGGAGGCCTGGTGTGCTGCGATTCATGGGGTCACAAAGAGTTGGACATGACTGAGCGACTGAACTGAACTGAACTGACCTGAACTTAGTAAATGTTCCTCAAGATGGTTTGTATTCTATGCAGATGTTTCCAGGAACAAAGCGCAGGTCGGAATAGTACATATAGAGGCTAGCAGTTTGTCCAGCCTGGTTGGAGGAGAGGAAGTCTTTCAAATGAGGTGAGAGCAGATGGAGTAGGGTCTGGATATCAGGTGCGAGGATTTGGAAGGTTTGAAATTCTCCTATAGGTGATGGAAAGCCATGGAAAATTGATGAGCAGGGAATGTCCCAAGTCCAGCAGGTTTAGACAGATGGGGAGAAGGTGTCCAAGGTCTTGCCTCAGAGCTTTTGGGGGGCTCCAGATTGGACTCTGTGGCATGTGAACCCCAGCAAAAGACACTGGGGTCTTTTTACCAAAATATATGAGTTTACCAAACCATGATCAGTCCCAGCGCTTCTGACTTGCCAGTTCCCTTGTCTCCTGACTTGAGAGTTGTGAGCCAAGGCCCTCAGTGCAGCATAATCAGTTTTGCCCTTTAGGAGCCAGGGACCCCGGTTCTAATCTCAGCTCATTCCTCATTCCCTCTGGGACCTTGCAGAAGCTACTTCTTTTTAAAAGAGTGAGGGGAGAGAGAATATAGCAGTATCTGAGGAAGGCTTGCTCCCCTTCCAGCTGGGGGCTGCCCAAGCATGCCTGGGTTTGTGCTGGGGGAGCACCTGGGAACTGAGGAAGACCTGGCCCTGGAGCCTAGGCCAGGAGGCAGCGTGGAGGCCTGTGCATCGGTCTGAACCACAGGACTGGTTTGCATATGTCTGATAAGGTGGATATTGTACACAGGAGGTTAGGTGAGTGAGCCAGGTCATACAGCAAGTACGTGGCAGAGTTAAGACCAGACCCAGGTCTGCTCTTCCACCCTGCCCAGTGCCGCCTCTCTGTTTCACTTGGTGACTCTCTTGGCTGGACTGAGAGCTCCCTGAGACAGGGCTGGGTCTGAGTCTGTCTGGTGCCCATCAGTGGGAGTTCAGGAGCAGCTGAGCTCAGAGTGTTGCAGCCGCCTGGGAGAGAGAATGTGCCTCTGCTGTTGACAGCTTTTCCTCATGGCCAATAGGTGGTGCCAGCAGCCCGCACGCTGCCCAGGCCAGGCCAAGCTTGCCATTGCCTTTCTACTAGCCCTGGCGATTCCTAAGGGATGGATTGGAATCCTCTACTTTGGCTCTCCCTTCGTTGGCTTTGGCACTGGGATGTTTGTAGGCTTTTCAACCGTTATTTCTTTAGCATCCTTGTACGGCTGTCAGGGCAGGGATTAGTGCCCCTGCTTTATAGTCGGGGAAGCTGGCGTTGAGGGTGGAAAGGCCGCCACAGCACAGGGTGAACAGTGGACAGGCTGTGGTGGAGCCTGGCTCCTGGTCAAGGCTCTCTCCACTCTCGGAGGGGTCTGCACCCCTGCCTGCTCCTCCTTATTCTGTCCTCCTGCTAGGTTTGTGACCTGTAACATCAAGATTCAATATCAGACTGGGAAACTGAAGTTGGAAGAGAAAGTGGGGCAGGGTAGGGGATTAATAATGTGATAGTTACATAAACCTGCAGAGCTTTATAGCTAACGAAGGGCGAAGGCGTTCACACACCGAGTGTTTACTGTAGGCCACACGTGGTACTAACACATTCCTTGGATCACCTGTGTGATGAGAGTTCTGAGTCTGGGCTCTAATAGAAAGGTGTGGAAGACAAGTTGTAAACAGAGGCTTTCACGTGGGCAGGGGAGGACTAGCTTTCTTTTTGTATATCTTGGCATCTTTTTACTTGTTAAAGTCCATGTATCTGAAGTGCCTTCACTTCCACTGTCTTTCTGGGCCCTCCAGGAAGCTCTGAGGGTTGGCCAGGGATCTGATTGGTGCCCTCTCTCTCTTCAGATGCAGCCCTGATGGAAGCTGCTCGAGCCAACAATGCCCAAGAAGTCAGCAGGTGAGTTATCGGACCCCAGGCCTTGCCCTCCCATGCAGGAGGCCTGAGTGGGGTGGGGCCCTTGCTCTGGTGGTGACTGCCTTGGAGAAAATCCTCACGCTGAGCTGGGAACCAAACCCTGTGACTTCATGTAGTCAGTGAGTCACTTGGGCTCCTCTGGCCCAGGCAGCCCTTGGATATCTTAAGGTAGAGAATTAGCCCCTGTGTCACTTTTTGTGGCGCCAGACAGCCGCGATCCCTCAGTTGCTCTGTTCTTCTCAGGGCATGGTTTGGGATCCGTCCTACATCTTGTGGGTTCCTCGGTGAATCTTCCACTTTGTTCTTGTTTCTCTGTGCGGTTGGCCATGGGTAGTTGCTTATTGACTGGATGGAGTGCGGGTGGGCACAGTGGAGACACTTGGAGGTTTGGGAGGGAGCTGGAAGAGGTCTTTCTGCCAGAGCCACCTGCCTGCGGAGCTGGGTGCCCATGCTGGGTGCCTGCCTGGGGGCTGACTGCATTTCTCCAGCTTCCCTAGCTCATCTGTTCCCCTATCGACCACTGGCCAGTTAGATCGGAAGCTTGTTCCCGCGCAGGGACAGGACTTGACCCAGGCCTCAGGTGGCTGCCAGGGCAGAATAGAGTCTGTCCTGGATGGATGCTCTGACATGGGGTATCAATGTGGGGCTGCTAGGGGCAGAGGCTTCATCCTTGGTGAAACTTGGTGCCCAGCATTTGGCCAAACTTTGGCCTTTTTTTCTTTTTTTTCCCACTGCCTTTTGTATAGATTAGGTGGCCGTGGGACACCCTCCCTTCCCTGCCGCCATGTCCACATTTGGACAGGAAATTAGGTGATGGAAGTGGCTATCAGCGCACCCAGCACCGAGCGCCCATGGTGCTCCTCCCCACTCCAGCTGCCTGAACGTGAAAAAGTGTTGAAAAGCAGCCACAGCCCCCATCAAGACTTACTGCTTTGATTCTCTTTCATTTTATCTGCCATATTATTATTGACTCTCGAGGGTGCTTTTGAGTATTAATGTTCAAGGCTTAGTTTTTAATAAACCACTTTTGGAAGTATGGGTTGGGAGTTGTTTCGTAGCCAAATAAATATGATGGAGCAGTAGTTTAATAAACATGCGATGATGCATCTTAAAAACCAAGCACAGATGTCAGCTTGCTGTTATAAGAGCCATTCATAACTGCAGGCAGTGTATGGCATATTCATTCCCTCAGAAACAGATGAGCCTCGTTTCCTTCTGCTGCAGTATGGTGGCATGACGGGGTGGCAGCTGGTTGTGCCCCTCATTTAAGGCCTTTGCTGACCCTTTAGTCACCTGTTGATGACTGCTAGGTGACTGCTGCCAGGCTGCTGCTTTCCTCTGGCAAGCCAGGACAGGCCATGTGTGTGCAGAGCAGCAGGGCTGTGAAAGCACCTGTTCCTCACCAGGGGAGGCTGAGTTTTGTTCAGTCACAGTCATGTCTGACTCTTTGCGAACCCATGGACTGCAGCACACCAGGTTTCCTGTTGTTCAGTATCTCCCGGAGCTTACTCAAACTCATGTCCATTGAGTTGGTGATGCCATCCAACCATCTCATCCTCTGTTGTCCCCTTCTCTTCCTGCCTTCAGTCTTTCTCAGCCTCAGGGTCTTTTCCAATGAGTCAGCTCTTCTCATCAGGTGGCCAAAGTATTGGAGCTTCAGCTTCAGCATCAGTCCTTCCAATGAATATTCAGGGTTGATTTCCTTTAGGATTGAGTGGTTTGATCTCCTTGCAGTCTAAGGGACTCTCAAGAGTCTTCTCCCGCACTGCAGTTTAAAAGCATCAATTCGTTGGCACTCAGCCTTCTTTATGGTCCAACTCTCACATCTGTACATGACCACCGGAAGAACCATACCTTTGACTGTATGCACCTTTGTCAGCAAAGTAATGTCTCTGTACGCTGTCTAGGTTTGTCATAGCTTTTCTTCCAAGGAGCAAGCATCTTTTAATTTCATGGCTGTGGTCACCAGCCGAGGGGATTTTGGAGCCCAAGAAAATAAAGTCCGTCACTGTTTCCATTGTTTCCCTATCTGTTTGAAGTGGGGACCGGATGCCATGATCTTCATTTCTTGAATGTTGAATTTTAAGGCAACTTTTTCACTCTCCTCTTTCACCTTCATCAAGCGGCTCTTTAGTTCCTCTTCGCTTTCTGCCATAAGGGTGGTGTCATCTGCATGTCTGAGGTTATTGATATTTCTTCCTGCTGTCTTGATTCCAGCTTGTGCTTCATCCAGCCCGGCATTTTGCATGATGTACTCTGCATAGAAATTAAAAAAGCAGGGGGACAATATACAGTCTTGATGTATTCCTTTTCTGTTTCACTTAGCCCCCAAGGGCTGATTGATTTAGCTCTTTCAAATACACATTTTTCTTAACAATTAAGCCGCCCACCCCCTGGTGGCTCAGAGGTTAAAGTGTCTGCCTCCAATGTGGGAGACCTGGGTTCGATCCCTGGGTCGGGAAGATCCCCTGGAGAAGAAATGGCAACCCACTCCAGTATTCTTGCCTGGAGAATCCCATGGATGGAGGAGCCTGGTAGGCTACAGTCCACGGTGCCTCAAAGAGTCGGACACGACTGAGCGACTTCATCTTACCTTACCCCCAAATTACAGAAAGTGATTGAATTTATGATATGTGTGTGGTTCAGAATATTTGTTCTTGGCTAGTGTCTGCAAGGATTTCCCTATATGTCCCCAGTCTCTAACCTGCTTTTCTCCTGCCTCCTCTTGTCCTGTCTCTCTCGATCATGAAGACTCAGTCAGAATCTCCCTTCACTCCTTGTGAGGGAGGCAGAGATGAGCAAGGCACAGACCCAGCCCCTCAGAACTGACGGTCTCCCCTCACCTTCGTCATGTGGTCTCAAGGAAACAAACATGACCTGCCAATCACAGCTCTTCCTGCTCAGAGAGCTGGATCTACATGAAGGAGTTAGGGGAAGCTGACCACGCTTGCTTGAAGGAAGCTTCCTTGAATTCCTACCACAGGTCCTTAATTATTTAGCCTTTTTACACTCTAGACTCTGAACAAGTGCTTAACACTACTGTTAATTTCTTCCTATCTGTGTCCTGGCCTTTAGCTCTGCCCAACAGAGCTGCTAATACCAGGATAGAATTCCATTCTCAATTTTAAAAAATATTTAACTTATAGTTTATACACAGTTGGGTCACCATGTGTATGATCTGTGTGGTCAAATCAGTATTTGGAATAAAACTCAGACCTGGAGTAATGCTGTCTCTCCCCTCCTTTTCTCCCATCCCTCTCTGGGTTCTGGGCTGTGTGTGCCTCTGCCTTGATGACCCCCTACCTTCCCAGAGCCTTGAGAGAGCTCTTGATAGTGAAGGGAAGCAATCCAAAGCTCTTCTCTTCAGAGGTGGGGAGTTTCATCATCTTCTTGAAGGATACTCTGGAATCTGAAGTTTCTGGGTTCTAGGTGTGGGCCTTCCACCCAGACTGCTGCGTGTACATTGTCCTTGCTGCTGCTGCTGCTAAGTCGCTTCAGTCGTGTCCGACTCTGTGCAACCCCATAGACAGCAGCCCACTAGGCTCCCCCGTCCCTGGGATTCTCCAGGCAAGAATACTGGAGTGGGTTGCCATTTCCTTCTCCAATGCATGAAAGTGAAAAGTGAAAGTGAAGTTGCTCTTCACTCTTCACTTCGGTAGTGCCGAACTCTTAGCGACCCCTTACACCTTTGCTTAAAGCCTCCCAGCCTCCACTCAAGTACTTCAGACTCCTCCCAGCTGAGTGTGATCTGCCCATTGCCCTGCACCTTCTGCTGGCCAGGGGTGGGGGCTGGAAGGGGGGTTGTTGGTGGTCAGGTCATCTAGGAAGAGCCGTGCCAGCCGTGCAGGAGAAGACTGCTTTACTAGAAGAGAAGTTGGAGGTCAGGTGGGAGAAGCTGGGCTGAACATCAGGACTGAAGAGGCAGTCAGCCCACGAACAGGAAAACCAGCGTGGTTCACACACTGCCCAAATCAGGAACAGATGAGGGATCCTCAGGCAGCGTGAGATGATCAAACCAACAGCTCTGAAGTGTGGGCACTGTTACCTGTTTTACGTGGAGCTGGCTAACCATTCGTGGTGGGGGCCTGCCTGGCTAAAGGCACAGGGAAGCTTCTGCCACTCACCATGTTCTTCTTTATATTAAGGAGCTTTGGACTGGCCTTCACCTTAAACACTGGATTGTGTGTGTCCCAATGGCAGGGACAAGGTCTGGTTCCTTTTTTACTGACTTGCCAGCAAACTGGAAGCAGGCAGTCCAGAGTCTTAATTTTCAAACTTCAGCTGACTATATCAGAAGGAGACTGGATCCCTTTTCCTTCCCGTCCTCCTCTCCTTTCTCTTTGTGTGGCAGCTGTTTCCTTCTTCCCCCAAGGCACTTAAACATTGTTTGCAGGTCCGGCTATGGCTCTTCAGGAGTGGGAGCCCGGTCCTGAGGCCCTATCCCACCTGTCGGGAGCGTGAGCAGGTGGCCCTGCTCCTGGGCTCAGCCCACCCCACGCCTGCTCCTGGACTCAGGAACCACTCAACCGAAACCTAGGGCCCAGGGCAGTCTGAAGGCACATCTGTCCAGGATCGGACAGAGCTGAGTGAGGAGCTGTCGGGGCTGGGAGTAGTGAGGCCTCCTGTTCTCACCGCAGAGATCACATTTCTTTTCGAACAAATCTGGGTGAAAGACTATACCCCTACCCATTTCCCTTCTCCCAGCAGGGAGCTAGGCCTCTGCTGAGTGCTTGACTCAGTTGTTTCCATCGGCACAAGCATTTTTTAAATGAAGAAAGTATGGTGGTATCAGTCTTGAACTTTAGACTGCCTGCCCTTTCTCTCCAGGATTCATTTGTTCGTTTGATGAAAGCTTACTGAGCACCTGCCGCATGCTGGGTGGTTTACTTGGCATCGGGGACAACTGACCAGACACGCTTCCTGCCCTCAATTAAGGAGTCAGGGGAAGACTGGTGACGCAGCATGATCTGTGCTGAGACAGGAGGGCTTCCTGGTGGCTCTGATGATGAAGAGTCCACCTGCAGTGCAGGAGACCCAGGTTTGATTCCTGGAGAAGGGAATGGCTACCCACTCCAGTGATCTTGCCTGGAGGATTCATGGACAGACACCGTGCTCTCCAGTCACGGTGCAGGTCCTTAGGCTGTCTCCACTCATAGTGCTGACACAGGAGCCCAGCACATGGCCCTCATCTACCGGGCAGACCGGAGAAAATGTCCCAGAGGAAATGACGCCTGATCAGAGTCTTAAAATATTAGGAGTGTTTAGCAAATA
The DNA here is from genome assembly GCF_014754425.2 of Oryx dammah. NCBI lineage: Eukaryota > Metazoa > Chordata > Mammalia > Artiodactyla > Bovidae > Oryx > Oryx dammah. The sequence continues at coordinate 49,793,025 of NW_024070201.1, read as the reverse complement.
GACGGCAAAGGCATTCTAGGCAAAAGGAACAGTATAAGTGATAGTACTGAGGCTGAGGTGAGAAACAGCCTAAGTGTGTGGTGAGGAGGGGAAGCTGTATACTGTTACACTGTTTGGTGTTGCTGGATCAGAGTCTGAGGCCAGGAGAGACTTTAGATAAGTAGGGACCTGGTTATGGAGAGCATTTTCCATTTGTCCCTCAGTCACTCATCTGTCCAGCCTGTCTCTTCTGCCTAGCCCTGAGCTGAATTTGTGTTGGTGGTAACAAAATGAGGAAGGAGAAGCAATCTTTGCTCTGAGGAGCTCACTAACCCGCTTCTCAGGTGAAGAGGGAACACTTAAGTCAAAAATTGAGAACCAGCAGAACAAAGCATAGGTTGCCTAACTTCTGTAAGCCTAAGTAATGTGGAAATGATAAAACGTATAATTCATAATAGAGTTGTTAGTGTTTACTGTTAATAATAAATTTATTACGTTCAGTCAAAATATCTGAGTGCTTATTAGGAGATAGGTATTGGATTGAGTGCTGGAGATACAGTGGTGAACAGGATGGGCTCAGTTCCTGCCCTCCTGGTACTTACAGTCTAACTGGGAGCCAGGTGATTATGCAGTTATAGTTACGTACTTTAAAATGAAGTACAACTTGCCCTTTCAACAAATGGTGCTGGGACGACTGGATATCTTCATGTAAAAAAAATACAACTGTAGCCCTACCTCATCTGTACACAAAAATTAACTTAAAATGGATCATAGATTTAAATGTAAGAGTTAAAACTATAAAACTCTTAGAAGAAAACATAGTAGTAAATCTTTGTGACTGTGGGCTAGGCAAGCCTTCTTAGATATGTCACCAAAAGCACAGGAAATCAAAAAGAAAATGAGATAAATTGGACTTCAAAAGTAAAAATGTTTGTGTTCAAAGAACACTTTCAAGAAGGTGAAAAGTCTCTCCCACAGAAAGGGAGAAAATATTTGCACATTAGTATGAGATTTGTATTAGAATACACAAACTCAACAATAAAAAAAGATAGCCCAACTTAAAAGTGGACAAAGGAGCCAAATAGACGTTTCCTCAAAGAAGATATTCAAATTGACCAACAAGCACATGAAAAGATGCTCAACATCGTTAGTATTAGGGTGCTTATGCTTAGTCACTCCATCATATCTGACTCTTTGAGACCCCGTGTGCTGTAGCCCACCAAGCTCTTCTGTCCATGGGATTCTCCAGACAAGAATACTGGAGTGGCCAACTATTCCCTTCTTTGGGGATATTTAATACTAATCAAAGCCACAATGAGATACCACTTCTCACACATTAGGATGACTGTAATCAGAAAGACAGATAATAGCAAGTGTTGGTAAGGATGTGGAAAAGTTGGAACCCTTAAATATTGCTGGTGGGGATGTGAAATGGTGTAATTGCTTTGGAAAGCAATTGGCAATTCTTCAAAATATTAAACATATGACCCAGCAAGTCTACTCCTAGGTGTGTACTCCAGAAAAATGAAAACGTACATGAATGTACTTGGTACATGAATGTTAATAGCAGCATTATTCATAATAGCCTAAAGAGGGAAGCAACCCCAAAGTCCATTAACTGATCAGTGGGTAAATAAAAAGTACAATATAGGCATACAGTGGAATATTATTTATCAATAACGAATACTGTGTGTGTGCTACGTTAAAGAACCTTGAAGTCATTATGCTAAGTGAAAGAAGCCAGACACAAGAGACCACATATTATATGATTCAGTTTATATAGAATGTCCAGAATAGACAAATCTATAGAGACAGAAAGTAGATTGGTGATTGCCAAGGACTGGAGAGGCCGGGGTTGGGAGGGAATAGGGAATGACTGCTAATAGGTCGAGTTTTTTGGGGGGGCTAATGAAAATGTTCTGGGGTTGGTAGTCAAGATCACAGAACTCTGAATCTACTAAAAACAAGTTGTGCACTTTTATTAGATGGATTTTATGGTGTGTGAATTATATGTCAGTAAAACTTTGTTAAAAAGTGAAGCACAAGACACTTCGGAGTCTAATCTTGAGTATGAGAGGGGTGGAGGGTGGGGGAATGTTATCAGTAAGCTAAAGTATCTGAGTGAGGTTAAAGTGAACTCTGAAGGATGAAGAGAAAGCTAGAAGAATATGGAGTTAAAAGGACAGTAGGCCCTGAATCAAGAAAAGATGCACAGGAATTGAGGGAAGTCCAGAATGACTGGACTGTAAGTGGGAGAGGGCCTGAAATAAGGTTGGGGAGTTAAGCAAGGACCATATCTCACTGGATCTGTTGGCCACGTTCATGGTTTTTACTAAGAACAGTGGGCAGCCATTGAAGAATTTTAAGGTGTGTGTACGTGACAGAAAGAGAGAGAGGGACTTGGTGATATGATCTAGATCTGTAATTTTAAAAGATCACTGGCTGCTCCATGGAGAACAGATTGATAGCGAGCTGCGGTGGATGCAGGAAAACCGGTTGATAGTGACTGGAGTAGTCCAGACCAGAAAGGATGGTGGTAGGTGGTGACTTGGGGTAAGGTGTCAGTAATAGAGATGGAGGAGGTAAGTTAGACAGGACTTGGTGATGTTTAGAACAGCATCAGTGCATGGTACGTAGGAGGTACTCAGTAGGTGAATCTTGAATGAATGAATTTGCGTATGGTTGATTAGGGAGAAGAAGGTGTTAAGAATGAATTTCTGTTTTCTGGCTTGATCAGCGGTGGAAATGCTGTTGCCGTTCTCTGAGATGAAGCTGCTGGGGGAGGAGGACTGGGTTGGGAGGAAAAGATTGAGTTCAGTTTTGAACATGTTGAATTTAAAATTTCAGTGAGAAATTCAAGTGGAGATGTCAGGTAGACGGTTGAATGGATCTTTCTGACTCTTCCTGCTGTACATGCCATGCTGCCTCAATGATAAGTCTAGAGATTGTTTTGACATCTTGTTTTGATTTCTGGTTTGATGGTTTTAGACATTAAAGTACTTCATACCAGCTAAAACTTGTTTACTAGATACCTTTGGAAAAAACTCTGATTTGATTTGCAACACAGGAAAGAAGAAAGGGTTGGGTTTTGTTGGAGGGCAAACACATTTATTCTAGCTTTGCATTGATGGCTTGGTTTGGTTCTTGTCCCCGGATGCCCCAGCTTGGGGCTTGAGGCACTTGCTGTCATTGTGCCAGGATTAAGGTGTCCAGAATGTGCTTAGCTTCAATATAGGTAAATGTTCTGCACATTGATCCAAGGATTTTATCTAATTAACAAAAACCCAGGCTGGTAAATACATTTGGCTGTCTCGGGGCCTCTGAGAGGCTGTTTATCGATTGTTGTATCACTTTGGCTGGATGGGAAAATATTAATGATGGCATGAGAGCAACCAAAACATCCAGCTCTCTTAACCAGTAAATATGTAAATGTTCTTGTGGCTTGCAGTAGGTTGAAACAAAAGCTTTATTCTAGACCGAAGGTCAAGGCCTCACTGGCATCACTCTTGTAATTTGAAACTTATGAGTGTTTCTTGAATGCTAGGGTATAACCTACACAGGTTTCTTTTTGAACGCTGGGATGTTGGAAGGCAGCATAATGCTGCAAAAAAAGTACAAGGATTTTAGAATTAGAAGACCTAAGTTCCACTTCTGTCACAGTTACTGTCTTTGGGACTCTTAGTAGATCATGAAAAAAACAAGTTAAAGTGTTAGTCGCTCAGTCATGTCCGACTCTTTGTGACCCCATGTACTATAGCCCACCAGGCTCCTGTGTCCATGGAGTTCTCCAGGCAAGAATCCTGGAGTGGGTAGCCATTCCCTTCTCCAGGAGATCTTCCCGACCCATGGACTGAACCCAGTTGTCATACACTGTAGTCAGATTCTTTACCATTTGAGCCACCAGAGAAGCCTTTAATAAGTCACAGACCTTCCCTTTTCGAATCTTTGTTTCCACATCTTGTTAATGGGGTTCCCACTGAGAACTTTGAAATATAGTTCTCAGTGTTAAACTCTACAGAGAAAACTGAGCCCTGTGGGGAGGGTCCAGATCATGCACTGAAACTCCAGGGCTTACTCAAGTGGGCCTTTACCGGCCCAGCAACTTTGCAGAGTGGTCCAGGGTCTGGCATGTTTTCTGAGGTGTGAACTTACAGAATCTCTGTTTTGCTCCTTGGTGAAAGAAAACTACTGGGGAGGATTGGGTTAGCAGCTTTTTCAAAACTTTATGAGTAGGTGAGCTGTGGAAACAGCCAGTCAGCTGCTGAGAAGCGCCGCAGGATCAGGTGGTTGGCCAAGCCCAGGAGCAGAGAACAGCCAGGGCCTACTGCAGTGGCTTGCAGCAAGGAGGGATGCCCCTGAAGGGAAGCCCAGCCCTGCGGTTGAGCCTCTAGTGCTGGCCCTTACTGCTTCTTGGCTGTGTGGTCTTGAGCTAGTAGTCCCTTAACTTCCTCAGTAACCTCGACTGTAAGATACTTGCCAGGCCACCCTCCCAGAAACTCATGAAAATTCCAGGAGGGTGAACTCCTGTGGTCTAGAGAATTTTTCATCCTTTGGGTCATCAGTTTCACATCTTCCAGGAAGCCATCCCTAGCCCTCCAAGTACTTTTATACTTCCTCTGTGATAGCACTTATCACCCTCTTTTGGGGTGGGTCATCTGTTTCCTTCTCTCTCTCTCTCTTGCTCTCTCTTTTTCATACACACACACACACACACACACACACACACACACACACACACACACA